>NW_017180367.1:784712-804990 GCF_001652005.2 Ceratina calcarata
AAATGTCATATCGAATCGACAGTGTTTTATAAACAAATTTCTAAAAAAATAATCATCATTCATGCACTTTAAAGAATGTTATTGATTAAAATATAATAAAAAAATACAAACTCGTCGATAAGAGTCCTATCCTATTTCTACTAATATTTTTTCAACCATCAGAGCATAGTGAGTGTCGATTTTCAGTTAAATTTTTTATCTTAAATTCATACTTTTTTTTATTTTTTAGGGTTAAAAGTTTGCAGAATTCACTGCCAAATATTTGTGATAGGAAAGTACTTATGTAAGCAGTATAACAAATTCTATCAATTTGTATTGTTTAGAAACCAATTGAACGTAAACAAGTAAACTTTTTTCATTCAAAATCGTTGTTCTTCCGACGTCTATTTTCTTTTTAATAGGAAATGCGTTTTTTTAACGTACATTAACTTTTGGGATTGACTGTATAGTCAATACATCCTTAATAGAATAAATTTACAGATTTTGGCGAATGAATTATTCTAGTTGATTAGAGAAATAGATTTAAAACGTCGAATCCGCGATTGGGAAGCCTTTTATTTGTAATTGAAGGACGAAGCGAAGCCCACTGCGACCGCCGGAAATTGTCTTGGACCAGAACGCGTTCCGCGTTCCGACGATCGATGGAGCGCTCTCTAGGTACCTCCTAACTACGTAGTCCGAAATCGACTCGCCGTGTCATCGGGGATCAATGAACCCCCTCCGATATCGTCAAACTAAGATGGAGTACCTGAATTATTTCGGTTACGGAACATTCCCTCAATTGATTAACCCAATTTCCAATGCTATGCAAAATAATCCCCAGTTACCCATTTTCGCTATCACATATCCCACGGACAACAGTTTTTCGAAACATCCGAACAAACCTTCATGAACCCAATATCTTTCTTATAGCAAAATATGCATCACTAAGAGAATTGAGAAGTATAATGATCATCAACAAGCGCAGATACTAGAAACACTGTTTTCAATTTTTGCCTGTTATTCACACGCAAGCCGGTGGAACCGGAATTCCAAGGGAAACAGCGATCCCAAAAAAAGCATTCACAACGAGACGGCCATACTCGATTGTACCTGTCCAGCCGGGCATGATACTTTCCAAAATACCAGGGAGAACCACGACGTGACGATCCCCTCGGAGTTGCTAAAAATTCGCCGCTCACAGGCCGCACAATATTCCCCGGATACTTGTTCCATGCGGGGAATACCAAAGTGGCCGTGCACGAGCGTTGAATTCCCGGTAGCTGGGGAATATCGAGAAACGAGCCTCCTCTCTGCCGCCAATGCTTGCTCGCTCGCTAGCTGGCTGCCCGGTTTTCAGCCGCGCGGCGCACAGGCAAGCCCGGATCGTAAATTGGCGAACGAGGGACAGAGACGCGAGCGGAGACGACGAATAAGAAGAAGAAAGTCTTCGTCTTCGGTCAGCGAGAGAGAAACGAGACGACAGAGAGACCATGGAGGAAGGGATGCTGAAGAGGAGAGCCAGTGGCGGCTGCGGCCCATCGATTTCTCGACCGGCGTTACGCTCCCTCTGATCGGGAAAAAGTTGCCACCGGACAGTCCGCTGCGACTGCTTAAAGGCGAGGGAAAAAGGTTCTCGTTGGGCGGGTTATCGTCGATTGCAGCGTTCCTCTATTTGTGAACAGAGTGAGACTATAAACGATGTAAGAAATCGTTTATTGATTTTCAAAAATCAATATATGCGGATATCTTTAATTTTGCGCGTATGTACGACCTATATTTAATATAATAATAATAATTTAAACCGTATACAAATACCTCTACAAAGCGGATCTACGTAAACTAAAAGAAGGGTTGATGAATACTGTATGAATACTAGGATCGAATATTGCGTTTGTTGTTTTATGTATTTTCTGCTTATCACTTCACATCATACGCAAAATTCTTTAAAATTCCATAACAGAGTCAGTTTTATTCTGTTGATTGAGTTATGCCGTTGCACAATCGAGGAACACATTGTTCGGAAAAATCGATTAGAGAACGTAATGTTTGTTAATCGAAAAATATTCATCGAGATCAAAAGACATAAAAGGTATGCAGGCAATTAATTATTAGCCGTTTATAATCAGGTCGTAATCAATAAGTTATAATTACTCGCGTTCATATCTCGTACTTTATATTCTACTGCTGGATTCAATTTAATATTATTGCAATAGAAAGAAATACGTCTGAACAATGTTATAAATACTTTAATATTAAATTAATACTTGATTCAACTTTTTTCTACCTAATGATTTTATAAATGGCAAATCTAACTACACCATTTTAAATACACCCTTTCACTCAATTCTCGTCGTTCTTTCATCTATGTAGTTGCAATCATAGATTGTCTTCACGCATTCATACCCATACCTCATATCACACAGCAGAACATATTGTGTATATTTCGGAGAATGCTTCAGCGACCCGAAAGAACGCGAAAGGGTGGAAAGAAAAATGGAGGCCACCGCGAACACCACTGGGCCAGCATGCAACAATAACATGGAAATAGATACAGGGGACGCGTATCTCGTATATCTTGCACGAAAAGTTTATACGTTATTGCCGAGCATAGTGACCCAGACACGGGTATGAAACTTTCCCCTCGTGCGGTGCATGCGGGAAAACATTCTACCCCTTTTGTGATTGAATATGCGTTACGTGATCGATCATCACCGATCATTCAGGGGCTATTGATTTTCTCATAAAGAACGTTTCAAAGAAAATGTTGGTATTTTACCTTTTTAGGAATTAAATTTGTTAGATACGGGATATTACGGGTGAAAACGTTTTCCCACGTTTGACAAAAAATTGAAAACTTTAAAATCGTTCACACAGATATTGCGGACAGAGATATTACACGCGACAATTCCCCGTTTCCAGAGCAAACGATGAGCTGAATTTTATACGTACAATATTTACGTATGATAAAATTTACCGCGTTTGTTGCACACAATGAGAACTTCATCGAATGAACCGAGAATTATTTACTGATAGACGTACACAATAACTCCGTCGCTGATTATTTGCATAATGATTTATATATTGTTTATTCATTTGGACCGTTTAATCAAAACCGTGAGTATTTGCCGATTTTTGTCCTTTATTTATTATTAACCAATCAATCCAGTTTCAATGTTTGTATATCGATTTGACGCGTAAAATAATCTTGGAACGAAGAAACTTGCAATTGACACAAATCAGAGTATATCAGAGTATAATTAACAAACAACTGATATTCCTGCATGTCCAGAATATTAATACTATTTCTACCAAGCGCTGTATTTGGACATTTTCGTCTAAAATTATTATCATTAGATTTTCCTCGATTTAATTAATTAATTTAACAACCAATATAGTAAAACTTAAGAATTTAATTGAGGAGAAAGTATTAAATTAGAAATAATAATTTTAAGCAAAAATTTTACAAGTTGTATTTTGACATCGGTAGAAACAGTGTGAATAAATGGGTATTGTTTTATTCTATATCGTGTGGAAAACGGGGATTTCCCGAAAAACTAACACTGAAAAAATGTTTCTAATAATTGGTGAAAAAATTCGCGTCCAGGTCGAGACCGATCCATCAATAAACGGCGGAAACGATATTATTTCGCAGTGCTATCGATGCACGCATTGATCGAATACTCGTCCGGCGCAGGTGACACTGACAGGTGTCAATTTTGAAGCGACTCCTATCAAGAAACGTTACCTTTCCGTCATCGACGAAATTATGGCCGCCCCCTCTTGGCGGATCTTACCGCGGCGAAAACGCACTTATCCCACTTGTTTGAAGTATTCCTACGCGCGATGTAAATATTGTGGGGAAAAACGGTGAAGGAGGTAAATCGTGTTACGAGGGAGAGACGTGTTGACACGATATCATTTTTCGATGGATCATCGATCGCGCAGGGGTGTCTCTGTTATAGTACATTTTGTACGTAAGCGGTGTGGTTATAGTTGTAAGTGAATTACGAGTGTAAAAAATAAGACTATAAGATAAACGACTTTATATTACATTTTTCTGTAAGTTCTATTTTGACTAATAGGTCCTAATGCCCTACTGAATGAGTACTAATCTGTTAGCCGATATCTTATCTAAGCATAATTTTCCAAACCGTTCTTCCTGGTTCTCTGATCCAAAGTAGATACAAAACTGCTAAGCACAAAAGAGGAAGTGGCTCATTATCCACGACCTCGAGTTATCTTTCATATCGCTATCAAACAGCTGTATCCTCTTTCTAACAAAATCTGATCAATGTCCACAAAGATTACCACGCTTGTCTGTTGTCGAAGCTCGTCTGTCACCGGTCTCGCGTCCTCTCCGCCGCATCTGCGTCAATTACGCCCCCGGTTCTTGGCCGGTTCTTCAACAGAGAACGAGAAGGCAGATGAGATAGAAGAGGGGGCGAGAGAGGAACCTGTCGAGGATATACGTGGTAACAAGGACCTCGGATCTTCATGGTTTCGCGGAGCGGAGGCAACGTTACGAGGCGCGTTTGTGTGCCGGGCGAAGTAGAAGACCGGACCGGCAGAGAAGAACGACCACAGAGGGACAGAGACGGATGGACGCGAAGCGACGGAGAGGCTGAGGGTGACAGAGATGGAACGAGGGGTGGCGGTGAACGCCAACAGCGAGAGGCGAGGCGAGGGATGCGCGGGGAACCAGAAAAAAGGGGAAAAAAGGAGACAGGTACGCGTAGAAGGAGAAATATAGAGGCAACGCTCGGAGAGCAAGACGACCAGCGTGCAGGGATCCAGGGAGAAAAAGAGAGAACGAGAGATACGGTCGCAGGAGGCGGTGGAAGCGGAGGAGGAGTAGCAATCAATACAGAGCCACCAGAGCAAAACCATCCCTCGAGTTTCATCTCTCTCTTTCTCTTACTAGCTCTCCCGCGTGCTTCGTCTCCCTTTCTCTCATCCGCTACCTCGTTTCGTTCCAACTCTCTGTCTTCGTTGGCTGCGCTTCCTATCGCGACCTCTCCATCTTTCTCTGCTTCGACCACCCTCTCTCCAATTCTGCACCCCTGACAGCCACGAATACGACGGTTATATAGATGCTATAGGGCATAGAGCGTCACTAACAGGGACTTTCGTACGCTTCCACTTTGGCTGTGTGTTGGCCCGCTCGCTCTTCTTTGTATCGCGTTCACACAAACGCGGTCCGGTTCCGACGAAAGCAGCCGATGGCTGCTGCCGCTGCCGCTACCGTTGCTGCTATCGCAGAGGAATACACGAAACTCTGTGTGTAGTTCGAGTTACCTGCGATTATGAGCGATCGTGCGTACGCCAACAGAGCCAGCTACGCTCGTGCTCGCTCTGTTTTGCGAACGTGCGAACATTTTTTAGAAAGGCGCATAGATTTTTTGGTGAAAGGAGAAGTATAAACAGAAATGATTCATTTCTACTTTTTTTCGTGTTTCACAGATTTTTTAAGAGCCATCCATTCCATAAATTAAAAATGTGTAGACGAATCAACTAGTATAATTGGGAGGCTACTATTTGATTCTAAGTCTGATCTTCGAATTGCAATTGGCATTGATGGGAATTTAATTATACATTTAAAATTATTACAGAGTGTTAGGTGTCACAATTATATCATAAATTTAAATGAATGGGTTCATTGATGCAGGCTGTTGATAATAATAATTGAATTCATTTACCCAATAACCCGTGTCATTCATAAAACAGAATTACAATGTTCACGCGATTCATCAATTAACAGAATTTGTTTACCTCCGAAGATAGATGAACCGTTATTGACCCAGAAACAACGGGATAGCTTTCTTTGACAAATCGTGCCGACCGACCGACTAAGACAGGTTGTCATTATCGCGAACAATGCGTCGTTCTTGAACCGATAATTATACGCGGCGATTCAATGGCATTGCGCATAATTCAAGGACAAAGAGAAAGGCTGTTTAGTGTGATCTATGAAATCCCCATGGACTTGGATCAGCAGGACCTTGACTTCTTCGACTTGTTGGATTTCCCGCAATGAAAAACCAGCGAGAAACGCCTCGATTATTGCATAAATGAATGAACGTAGTAGAAATGGAAAACGAGAACAAGAAACATTCAATAGATTCAGATTCTTAACAAAGAGAGTCACGCGACGCGAAATTGAAATTATATTTTATATTTATGTCACGGAACGGTTGATATTTATCTCTGTTAGCTCACAGATGATAAAAATATACTTACGATTAGTTACGAGGCCTCAACTCATAGTAAAAGCCGGCGCCATGAGGCCCCATCACACCTGAAACAGAAATACGAGGCCCCATTAATATCTCCTCGTCGAACGATCTGAGGTCCTATATCACGATTCCGGCCAATTAGAATGCAAACACGCGACCAACCATCAGGAAATCTGCATGCTAACCGAATCGTTTCCTGCCTTACTTATCCAAGTTATTACATTCCACTGTTTTAATCTGTAACAAGAACTACCGTCTTATTTGGCGAGTTATACTACCTGTCAGATAATCTCAGGATAAAGACTTGAATATATGTGCTTTATAAATCTAATCTGTAATAGACTAATTTCTTCGATTCGCGTTAAACAGAATTGTCACAAGGCATGTCGTTGAACGTCTGTTTACGTAGGACAAGCTAATATAGCATAACGTGCACACGATTATCGTCATTCATATTCACGGGCCAGTATCCATTTCTGCGGTGGGATTACAGCAGCTACCAATTCGCGGTAAATATTTATACGTATACGGTGAACGATGCTGCATACGGTGCAAGCAAGGTAAATGTTTAATTTCACCGTGTTTTGGAAGTTTCACGGTGCAAACAGGGAGAACTCCGCGTTTCACTACGAGAAACAGCACCAACTTGCGCTGATATAGGAGCCTCATCGGCGAGAAAGGGGGGGCGGGGGTGTATATCCGGGAACTGCTCGGAGCTTAAGACTGTTCTCAGTACCAAACTCCATGGTAGATAGAAAATTTTTCACTTAATTCAAATGCATACATGAAAAAACATCCTCCGTTAATCCAAGTGCGATGTATACATATGTACGCAATACCATTGACAATGACAAGAATTGTCTATCTGTAATTAAATCAGCGGACCCTTGCGGGGGACCTTAAAAATGTATTCAAACGGTCTATCAAAAGGCTAGGTTTGAACTTGCGGTGGTGGCTGTAGTTGTGTATAAAAGCGAATGGGAAGCTGCACGAAACCTCGCCGGTTTCTGTCGTCGCGAATGCCATTTTCCCATCGTCGACGAACGAAAAAGTAATACCGCAAACGAGTAAATTGATTTCGAAGTGGAAACGAGAGCGAGGAGTAATATTTGTCGAGGACCAAGCCAACGCAGACACGGAAACAAGAAAACGTCTGTGTATCGACGTTCGTTAATACGAAATCAATATTATCGGCCGCAGACTGCAGTCTCCATTTTCGACGACCATTCAAATTTCTGTCGATGAGATTTTTGACGGTGCGATAAGACCGCAGTAGAACCGTTGGTTTTTTTTAACGAAGGATAGTCTTTTAAATACGAAACCTCTCTCTGTTAAAAACTTATTTTCTGTTGCGGTTCAGTGATTCTGATTACATGACTAAAGTGTTGAAAGCATTGGAAAAATTGCAAGCTACGTAAAACGGATAATAAAAAAGACAGAACTTAAATGGATCGATCGAATGGCCATACCTGTCCTACATACAATTCTACTTCTGCCACGTTACGCACCGGATAATGCCTAATCAATACAGAGAATTTAGTGACCGACAATTTACATCGTTCGCGCGTTAAATAGGCAATTGTCATTATAACTTCTACTTGCCCCAATGTTAACTCCTCTTCAATCGACCGGTCGCTATTCCAACTGTAATATACGTCTGTTTACGTGCAATTTTTTAGCAATCTATATCGACGTATAAATCGTTAAAAGCGATTGTAAAACGTATCGAGTGGCACTTGATTAATGATGTAGCAACCGTACACGTAAAAATTACAGCACATCAATTAATGTAAAACTGTAAATTGGACTTTTTCCCATTGGAAACACTGTAAAAATGGATTCACTGTTTTCGCTGTTCGAATATAATCCGAATTTTGCGGCATTAAATGAAATTGCCGGACACAGATGGAAACGCGATGTATCGTCACGTATTATGCGGTGTCTAATTTCTCAAACGAAGCGACGTCGCAAACCGGCAAGAAATCCCCTGAATTTTCGCGAACATGATATTCGCGCTCCCGGAGAACCCTCAGCGAGGATATACGCGGATTCCATTTAAGCGAGTAGAAAATGATCGGGTCGGTGAAATGAGAAATTGTCTAAATTGGAGGAACAAAATTTGGTGATTTAATTTAAAAAATATTATACACGTTATCGTTCCAAAATTTGAACCATCATACTTAAAATATCGAATTCGTGAACTCTTAATGTTTGCAGAGTATTTATTTATTGTTAATGCAATTTGTACAAAATATGACGAGTTCAAGTGAAAAGCATAACTTTACGAGCTGGAGCAACGTCCCCAAAGTTTTGTGTTCGATAATCCTAGTGTATTTCAAAGAAGCGCGTGAACTCGGCCACTCGACTAATCAAATTACGAAACTAACTCATTTGCGTTAATTGAAACAGCGAAGCGGCACGATGTGAAGCAACGGTACGGGATGCCGCGACGGCGAGACTAGCCAGAGTCACGAATTCAATCGTATCGAGACTGGGAGAAAGATTATTTAATTAATTGGCTATCCTTTGAACCAGTTCCGCAGTGAACAGATCTCTAACGTCGCAAGGATTTTGGCAGCGATAATTCTTCGTCCATTAACGAACTGAGAAGGTTTTACTTTATTTGCCAATGAGAATGATAACAATATTCTGACGCAGCACACTAAATTTCTGCATGACACATACGCATAAGTACATCCGTCATCCTCGAAAACATAAATGAGAAAAAACTGTTCGATCGGAGAATACTTGCGAAAACGTCGTTAATCATAACAATGGTGAACCGATATTGATAGGAGCATTCGTAGAAAGCCGACAGCTGGCAGATTAATTATTATTGGTATTAGTTATCTAGTCTATTCGAGTGTTACGGTAATTCGAGGCGTTTGTTACTGTTAGAGTCGTATGCATAATTCATATGTTATGCAAATCGGAATCGGTGCAACGCAACGAGGCGCGCCGCGCCGTATGAACGGGTTACGTGAAAAATACGCTAATGCGTGGCCGGAGATATGCAGGCGTCGCTCGAGAATGAGCAAAAGTATGTAATTTATTCCAAACATGGGTGCAGATTTAAATGGCCGCGTATTTGTGCAATTAGTCTTCGAAACTGTCGTCCCATTAATCTTTATCCATTCTTTTTCCATCGTCCTCATTTTTATATTCATTCTTCATTAATGCTTTACAAACAACAATTTGGGTATTCGGACTACACGCTGTGCGCGCATAATTGTCACGCAGAGAATTATTTCCGAACGATATGTTATTGTGTGAATAAAGTCCACGATTCGTTGTAACGATATTTACGGTGTTAAAGAATGACTGGGAAGGGTACGGCTTTGCATATTAAGATATATGTATGTACAGGTCGGAACGTCAGTTGCAAATAATTTCAAGCTTAAATGCAACCGTTCTTCTGAAAATATTCAAGGAATGAACCTCCAATTTTAATGGAATTTGAGAAAGTTAAGCGTATAATCTCCTTTCTTCCCGGTTTCAAAACTTCCCAAGTTAATTTGAGAAGTGCCACTGACCCCGAGTAACAAACCATCAACGATGAACGCTTCGCTCAATAAACACGCATACACGTGTAATATAGTATCGCGTAACAATTACGAACACCGCTCCAAGTAATTAGTAGTTCACCGACTTCCATAACTTTATCGTTCGATCCAATGCCTTCATATACAAGATGTTCCTTTTTATTCAGTTTCTATTATTTGCCATAGAAACTTCTGAAATGTCACGATATTCCTGGATACTCGAAACCCAATATAGCACGTTTCATCTTACAAAGGTATAAATAAAGTGCTTCAGTTTGCGTAGAAATGTGGCGATTTAATATTCGCTTCAGTTTGTAACAAGTTTGTCAACTGATAGCGAAATGGCGAACGCAAAGAGACAGGGGAAAAAAGAGAATAAATTGAAAAAATAGAGGAAAACTGACAACGTTGGTGGAAGACAAAGACGAAGGAAAGGGTGAGAAGACGGTTCATCGTTCCCCGGGAGCGTAGTAAATCGGCCGAGTGCAACGAGAGACAGAGACTGTGAGTCATCAATATTAACTTTACGCACGTACGTACGTACGTGTACATGTATATACACGTATACACGTGGTATCACGCGGCCGCGGCCGTCACCACTACAATTCCATTCATAAACGTAAAGGCCAACTTACGCACACCGAAGCGAACACGTGTGCCTATTAGAGGACCGTATGTAAATGCGCACACGTGCACCCGCGCACGTGTTGTACCTTGCTGCATGGCCTCTATTCTCTTCTATCCTCTTCCGTCTAGAGAGAGAGAGAGAGAGAGAGAAAGGAAGAGAGAGAGAGATATGTTTGATAATTTCATTCAAATACAACATTTCGTACTTTATGTACTTTCAAACATACAAATATTTGCAGATTTTAATTTACACTTGTGAAACGTAGAACTGGATTAGCGAAATTCATGAGAAAAACTTGCTGCGTGTATTAATTTACTTTAGCAAATTTCACCTCCTATGTTTAAATTGTTTTAAGAAGAAAATTTTAAATGATAGTACCCAATTTTAAATTAACCGACACGACGCGTTGAGGGGTATTTAAAATTGGAAGAAGAAACGTTTTTTAATCTTTCTAAAATTTATATTTCGTTTATATGCACGAGTCCTTTGTTTGAACAAGCAATTTTCGTTTGTTCACCTAACCGAACTTTCTAAAAATACTAAAGTAAACTTAATATTGCAATGTTTCATGAAATATCTTTCTCAATTTTTCTTTCAATAAATGAATTAGTTTCATATTTCATTGTCGCGTGGAAATTAATAATTATTTTCAAAGAATTCGATACAACTTATTTTTAACTCTAATAATTATTAATAATTATGTTATGACTATAACAATTATAAATATGAGTACAATCAGTTACGTCAGAAAGATATGTATGTATGTATGCAGAAAAGTAAGAGTACTCGCATGAATGTATGTAAATATACATACAGGTAAGAGGCAAGCAAATGGGCCGCTCTCTCGTGAACGGGAGACCGAAGAAAATACATAACCCTCTATTTTATGTGTCTAGTCATTGTGTGTGGGTGACACGCGCGCGCGCGCCCACGCACACGTATTCCCGCGTGCGACACATACACACGCACCCCAACCACGTTATTCATCCGACGCGTGTGTACGAGAGTATATAGGTCTGGTGCATATGTACGTGTGTGTTTAAACACGACCTTCCCCATACACACCGGTATCTGGGTCAGTGTCTTCCTCGAGAGCAGCTTTTCGAGCCACGTTTCAGCATTCCCGCCCCGATTTTCCTTGATTTTGTAAACACGTCTGTGTGTTTTTTTTTTCATTGCCAAGGTCAACCTTCGGTGATTGCCGCGCAGTGCGCTTCCGCTCATCGATGCGCTGATTTTTCCGCGGTTTTTCCCATCCTCTTTCCTTGTTTGTTCAATCTCTGACTCTGTCGTTTGCTTTTTCAGTAATTCTTTTTGTATTCCTACTTCAGCGCGAATGAATTTGTTTTGCCAACGCAACGAGCGTAGTATGCTTTCAGAGTTCACTATTCTCGAAAATGTAAATTGATAAAAAGGTTGTGATTCCATGAACAAATGTTGCGTAGGAAGAATTTTGTTATCTATTAACTACTTCGATTAGAAGATGTAACTACACAGGATTAGGATTGTAACAAACAGAAAATTAATATAATTTTTATATTATCAATCGCATTAGTCTTCCACGAAAAATCGTAAGAATGTGATTCGTATATTATTTTTAAGAGAATAAAAAATATTTTAGGTAAAAGGAATCCGTTTTTCAACTGTCATAGTGGTGTTACCTCTTAAGTAATTACAGTAATAAACACGAATTAATTCGACGAGCAACACCTTTCCAAGGAGCACGGCAATCGACTAATAATTATTAATAATTATGTTATGACTATAACAATTATAAATATGAGTACAATCAGTTACGTCAGAAAGATATGTATGTATGTATGCAGAAAAGTAAGAGTACTCGCATGAATGTATGTAAATATACATACAGGTAAGAGGCAAGCAAATGGGCCGCTCTCTCGTGAACGGGAGACCGAAGAAAATACATAACCCTCTATTTTATGTGTCTAGTCATTGTGTGTGGGTGACACGCGCGCGCGCGCCCACGCACACGTATTCCCGCGTGCGACACATACACACGCACCCCAACCACGTTATTCATCCGACGCGTGTGTACGAGAGTATATAGGTCTGGTGCATATGTACGTGTGTGTTTAAACACGACCTTCCCCATACACACCGGTATCTGGGTCAGTGTCTTCCTCGAGAGCAGCTTTTCGAGCCACGTTTCAGCATTCCCGCCCCGATTTTCCTTGATTTTGTAAACACGTCTGTGTGTTTTTTTTTTCATTGCCAAGGTCAACCTTCGGTGATTGCCGCGCAGTGCGCTTCCGCTCATCGATGCGCTGATTTTTCCGCGGTTTTTCCCATCCTCTTTCCTTGTTTGTTCAATCTCTGACTCTGTCGTTTGCTTTTTCAGTAATTCTTTTTGTATTCCTACTTCAGCGCGAATGAATTTGTTTTGCCAACGCAACGAGCGTAGTATGCTTTCAGAGTTCACTATTCTCGAAAATGTAAATTGATAAAAAGGTTGTGATTCCATGAACAAATGTTGCGTAGGAAGAATTTTGTTATCTATTAACTACTTCGATTAGAAGACGTAACTACACAGGATTAGGATTGTAACAAACAGAAAATTAATATAATTTTTATATTATCAATCGCATTAGTCTTCCACGAAAAATCGTAAGAATGTGATTCGTATATTATTTTTAAGAGAATAAAAAATATTTTAGGTAAAAGGAATCCGTTTTTCAACTGTCATAGTGGTGTTACCTCTTAAGTAATTACAGTAATAAACACGAATTAATTCGACGAGCAACACCTTTCCAAGGAGCACGGCAATCGGACTTGCCCGTAATCACCTCGAATGCTCGCGACTGAGCAATGTGGGTGAAGGCTAATGGCCGACCTCAAAGTTTTAATCGACGATTTTCGCGAAACACAAGAGAACGCGGCTGCTCTGCCGCCTCTCGCGCGCCGTTCTTCACCATCGCTTTGTGCCTCTTTATCGAGAGCAAGTTTGTTTCGAAATTACGGGAAAAAAAAGACGGGGAATCAATGAACGCAGCAAGAAGGATTTTCAACGCGGCCGAGTTCGAACAGTTGAACTCGTTCCAATTAAATTGTTCTCCAACATGAATTTCACAGGGCAGGAAAATACGTGAGGCATTATTACTGACTGGGAGTTTTCGCTGTTTCTTCAATAATTTCACTCTGTGTCAAGAATGTAATTAGTAGCCGTGTGATGAATGGATATAAATGGATTCCATGAATGTCGTGGCAAGTTCGGCGATTGTACAGCTAGTAACAATGAAACTAACTTGTGTTAGTTTCCTCTAGTAGGGTGACAAAATTCAAAACGAGTAATAAGTGTAAATCCTATTTTTTAAAGTTCGATCTGGCATCGATACTGTTGGACTTTAACACAATTTTAACGCATCAAAGACGTAGACTTATTACTCGTTTTGAATTTTGTCCCCCTAGGGAAAACTAACACAACCCCGGACTGGCTCAGTTTCATTATTCCTAGCTGTACAGATACGTGGCACGAATTTAGATTTACAGTAACCATGAAATTGCTGTACATTCAAGAATAATATCATTCTCAATTAAATCCGTATATTAAAGTAGCGAATCACTGTATTCAAATAATTTCCACACTGTTGATCAGGCACAAAGTATAATGCAATTAAAGAGCATTTAATGGCCGGAGATGGCAATGAAATGGAGGCTGTCCACTAAATTTTACTGAAATACGACGCGCGAGAGGAGTCCAAGGCGAAAGAGAGAGAGAGAAAGGGAGGGAGGGAAAGAGACCGGTGGCCGGGCTATATGATCAAATCGCGGCAATTAAAAATAATTATCGAAGGGGTTCGATTCGTGTCTAAAGATGGCGAAGCCAGCGGCGCTGCAAGTCCAATGGATCGATTAAAAGCAGCTGAATTGAAAAGAAAACCTGTGCGGCTGCGGATTGAAATGCGGCGACGTTTCGCACCTGTACGCACACGTTCCAGTTCTCAGACTCGCACGGCCCACATTTCTACTCGGCTCGGCAACGATCGAGCGCGTTTCTCGCGCCCTCGCGCCTCGTCTCTCCACGCCACGCTTCTCTTTCGATCGTTCCTCGACCAGTCGACAACTCGATTGACCATCCTTGACGAACTTTTCACGATTATGCAAGACCAATCTATTTAGCTTCGTCCGTTCGTTATCGTGCGGATGATAATGAGAAAGAGAGTTGTCAGTGTCCTGATATTACGCCGGTGATCGTTCAATTATTGTTCGACACATTGTGTAATGGCTTACATAATTCTAGTAGGACACAATCCCTCATTTCCATGTCTTCTTACACTTTGTCTCCGTTTTCGTGAAAAGTTTAAATATCATTTCATTAAGTATATAAGCATATCGTTACATGGTTTGAAAAATTATGTTACGAGATGTAACGCGTACGGTTTTTTACGTCACGATCGTTTCGATCCCCTTCTCTCTTTTCTTGACGTACAGAAAATGTGGGACGGCCGGTGCGCGTTTCACAGCGGTGAATAGAAAGGTGCCGGTGCACACAAAAGGAAAGGAAAGAATGGGGAAAGATGAAGCTGAGGAGGGCAACGCCGGCCTGATTTATAGGCAATACCGTTCAGTCGTTTTCACTGCGTAACTTCCGCCGGTTTCGTTCCATCTTGACACGCCGCGATAGAGGAGTTTCCGGTTTTTAATCGAGTGCCCGCCCGATTGCCCTAGAGCTAACCCCGTCGAACAGCATATTGGATTTTCCAATAAAATCTACTTCAATTTCTATGTTCGTGTTTCACAATCCTTTGTAAACGTAATGTGGTACCAAAAGACATGTACGATAATATAAGATGATGAAGATAAAAAGATGATTAACCGAGAAGTATAGCGACGACGATGATATAAAAGACTCGTAAAACTCTCGCAGGTGATAGCGTAGAAAAGTGAATGGGTACGATGTAACTGACATTGTAAAAAACAACGATTTGCAAAGTAATTAAATCATAAAACATTCTCAACATCTATTAAACGTTTACCTTCATACAATATCATTGAGTCAACCCTCAGAGTCTGCGCTGTTCTGTCCCTGGCTTAACACAGAATCCGTCTCCTTTATCAGACACATATTTTTCATCCCTTTATCTCCAGGTTTTTTTGCGTCGTTCTTTGTTATACGTACACACAGGGCGAGAGGAAGGCATGCGTCAACTCCGCAGTAATTACGTACGTTGCTCACGCTGTTTTAATTCCGCGCGTTGCTCCGACCGCTTCGTAACCCCATTATTATTAATTTGCGCGATTTTTCGTATCGGATTATACACACTGACAAACGAAATTTACGAACGACGCACCGGAAATCCGTCGCAATCGGATAACGGCCGTGCGCGTGAGCATCGCGTTTCGCCATCCGCGTAGATACGTCCTGCCCGTTCTACACACCGGCAACCGCACCATTAATTTCATCATACGGTAATTTGCAAAATACCGACAGCTTTTTTGACCTCCCGTTTTATACCGTTACGTTGTACCTATTTTTTGTTTCACACCCCCGACCCTTTGTTTTTCGTTCACATGAAACTATGGCGGACTTATCCTACACATACGCGACAGCTTTCATTAAATACATAAAAATTATTCAAAATATCGAGACGGAATAGAGTAAAAAGTAAATAAAGCTATCGATACATGGGAAAATATATTTTGATATCTCTGATCCCGAAAATAAAGGGATAGGAAAGGCAAATATTTCACGATCCAATTTTATCGGAACCAGCGTAGAGAACGAGGATTGGAAGGGAAGGAGGAGGGTCGATATTTTACCTTCGCAATTTAATTCTTGGCCAGAGATTTGAACGATACAAACTAGACAGCGACATATCCGTGATTCGGGACGCGGCTCGGGGATTCGTTTGTTCGTGGCTTCGATCGTCTCTCCCGGCCAGGTAACCGATTGCGTCACTGCGCTTGAAATACGTTTAGCCGATTACTACATGGAAGTCAAGTGGAATCCGTTCTTAGCCGGAAGACAAAGAAGACTGCTTCTCCCACGGATCCCTCGAAAACTCGAAACCCGCGTTCAAGGCCTATCTTGCATGTAGAACACGATTTCTAACTGTATAATAACGATGTTTATGTTTGAAATAATCTCAAAGATGTCCAAATGACAAATTAGAGATTTTGGAAGAAATGAATTCTGACGAATTCCTTGATCACGAAAGAAAAGTAAAATCGAGCACTGTGATCTGTT
Organism: Ceratina calcarata; assembly: GCF_001652005.2. Lineage (NCBI taxonomy): Eukaryota > Metazoa > Arthropoda > Insecta > Hymenoptera > Apidae > Ceratina > Ceratina calcarata. Next base: position 801,303 of record NW_017180367.1, read on the forward strand.
TAATCTTCATTCAATAAATTTTGAATAAAAAATTCGTCTTATTGCATAATTGTAATAAATTCTGAGATATTAACTTTAATTATGTCACAGATGGACTGTTGAATCGTTCATAGAGAGTAAATTTTTCATAACGCAGTGATAAAAGAATTTCCCGGAATAAAAGTGAAGGGGTGGCGAGTCACGAGCCGCAGCTCGTGATTTAATCGCTTTGTCGGGGAAGTTTCTTTTTCCGAAAATGAAACCTAAAATCCTGGTAAACTCGCGGCACGCGAACTCGCGCGCTATTCACGGGCCGGCAGAAGTTTCGGCGTTAGTTTGGCCAACTTCATATTATGTACCGCGTACATAGGGTAACAAGTTCGTGAGCAATGCTTAGGCAACCAACAGTTCTCGAAGAAATTCGAAGAATAAAGTACAGTTGCGAAAAGTCGTACCCTTTCCATTTTCATTCACTCTCTCTTTCATCGTACCACGCGTCTTTTGTTTTATTTTTCTTTTTCATAATTTTTACCTCCCTTAAAATCCAGTCTTTCACACAGCTCCGTATGATTGTCCTACGGAAAACAATAAATGTTAATGACAGAGTGCAGCCTCTGTTCTCGATATCGATTGATTGAGCGCATTTTGTGTTTAATGCCAGCCTAACTCGTTTCGACCTTGCAATCTCACTTTCGTACTATCCGCAACTATCGTATAAATCCGATTAACATTTTCGTACCATTATTATCACTTTTTTTTTTTATAAAATGAAGCGATGCATAGAATTTGTATTTTACTTCCATTTTAATCATAATCGAAGACCATGATTAGAAATAATAAAATCGAACCATGGTAGTTAATTGTTTGACTCTGCTATTAACTCAAGTACATCCGAAATCAGTACAGCCAAAATCACTAAATAGAAAACTGAACAGGTTTGTTATCGCCCGATCGAGTTCAAAACCGAACCGAAGCTTGAATGGCGCGATCCAATCGAGACTAGACACGAAACCAAGCATGATAAACGTAGCTACTGAACTTTCGCGTAGAACCGGAACGCGAAATGCCACGCGGTACACGTACACGTAGTGTACTACTATTTATCGCGCGTCTTCAAACAAGAACCAAATGTCAGTGTCTGTGAACCAAAAAAATTCCGACATGTTCGCCTTCCTGTTCGTTTTTCGCACGTACCGTACAACACTTACCCAAAGAAACACGAACGAGTTCTAGAGGTCTGCGAAAGTCGATTCCATGATGTCCCGCACACGTTTTCCGCTACGAATTAGGTGCCGGAAAAGTTCGTCAGGTTTTTTAGAACAAAATTTATACGCACGCACCTCTCTTAAAACATGATTTCGTTCAGTAAAGTTACAATTGGAGAGATGAAACAACTGGGAACCAGAGACCAATTATCTATATACAAAGATTGAACTTTTAAATAAAGCCAACTTTATAACGTATTCGCTAATCTGTATTCAGATGGAAATCGCTTTGCCAATCATACGAATAAAAAAACCACTCAAACTTTATTCACTATCTAACAGACAACAAGTACACGCCATGACACAATTGTCAAGTTTACTCGTTGTTGGATTACGTTTCAACGCCCTCGGGATCACCTGGTTTCGTGAAAACGTTATCTACGTGTAGAATGATCGATGCCTGACTCGTAGAATAACCCTAAATGGAAAGGTGATTTTGCGAATATTTGAGGTTGATTCGGAGCAAGGGTTGAGGTACGGATTATGAATGTTTGACGTTCTACTTGAACAGCCCGACCCGAGTGATACCGGCGTGGCAAATACAGAAACTTTGTTCTAGATCTTGGCTAGAGTAGTGAACGGAACGTTACGAATGTTACTGATATTACGTTGTCTTCGAAGCGTGTTGGATCACTGCTGCAATTCGCTTCATGCGTATGTAGTTACCTGCGTGAAAAAGTTCCAAGGCAAACCGATGACTACGGGCATAAATGAACCTCACACGTCAAAGATAAATCTTGCAATCCAGAATACGGTTTTAGAAACTTATCCAAAATGAATTTTGAATGAACGAGGTGGATGTCGTAGGAAATCTTTGTTCAGGCGCCGCGAGCGAACGATCCACGCGACGCAGAACTCGGGTTCGTTCGCGTACATAAGAGTCACGCACGACGGCGAGGAAAACGTTACGTACGGAACAAGAGAAAGAGAGCGAGGACGACGGAATAGAAGGAGAGGCGCGGTATATAATTCAGGCTTATCCGTCCAGCTGATACTTTCAGGCCGGTATCTCGACTTTCGTTGCGACAGATCGATACCAGAACCCGGGGTGGGGCATTGTCGTGGCCCCCAACCCCTGGCTGAGCCCGTGTCCCAACCTCCCCCGGTTGCTGACGACCGCGATGAGGGTCCTGCCGCCCGGACACGTAGATCGCTCGTCCTCCAACCATCCACACGCTCTCGACTCTGCCGCGTGTGCCGCGTGCGTGTGCCCGTGGCCCGCGCGGCGCTTGTGTGCGTGACCAAGCCGAAGGGGGTTTCAGTTCGTGCAACGCGCGAACAAAAACAACCGGCGTTTGGCAAACTGGATATCCGGGTGGGGCTCCAACTCACACAGACACACACAATTTCTCTCTATACGTGTATGCTCTGGGTTTAAGGCTCCTAAACGGCGTTTTGAGCACGTCCAGCGAACGAGCGCGCCGTTTCCCTTCGTCGCATACGGTATCTGCCTTTGCTATCGCGTGAAATTCGAGGCTGAGCCGAGCCAAGCCACGCGCGGATCGATACGACGCCGTACACCGGATACCACCAAACGATTTAGCGCGCTTCGATACCTATGACACAGTTCGATTCTATACACCTATAGAGACAATGATCGTGACTCATGACACCTGAGAGTCATTCTGGTGAACGTGAATTATGAATTCGTAGACTGCTGCTATCATGACGACGTTGAGGAGATATTCGAATGTAGTGCACTCTACGAGAGTTCGTAAATGATACTCCGGATGTTATAACGCAAACTGGGATTCATGGCTAACTGTGAAGTACGATTATGCAATTGATCATCGTGGATACTTTTAGTGCTAGAGAAACAAGACGAAGTGGTTTGGATTATAAATTATTAAGGAATAAACCCCTATAATATTTAATCTCGCATATCGGAAATTTAGACAGTCGGACTGTCGGAAACTGCCATCTTCCCTATCGTCGTTAAATTAGAATCGACCCCTCCAATTGAACTATTATATTTACAGCTTGACATACATAGCCGCTCTTAGATATTTCGTTGCGCGAAAAAGAAATCTCTCGCGAATTCTAAATTCAATTTCGTCAGTCAATCCTGCAGACTGGAGGCATGACACTAGAGGAGGATTCAGATCCGGGTACTTGACGAACTTCCACGCGAGTTCACATTCTACTCGTATCGCCAATCGACAGCTATAATAAACCAAACAGTAAATGGATGCAGAAGTTGCAGGGAGAGTCGCGACGCGATGGTGCACGCGGTCGATATTATAGGCAATCAGACCGGACGTGATGAAACGATTCCCGACGCGTATCCAATGTACCGTCGCCATTAAACGGAGCCACCGATTGCCATTCTGCGCGTGCAAAAATAATGGTTACATAAAAATTGCCCCGCACGCGCTTGCAGATGACAACAACGCACTTAGAATACATACGTATGCTTCCCGTGGAAAAATATCTTTATCTCTTAC
>NW_017180367.1:805325-810792 GCF_001652005.2 Ceratina calcarata
TTTTTTTTTTTTTTCAAAATCTTAACAAGACAAAAATGTAGATGACCATTATTTAGGATACTGACTTAGGATAAATAATTCAACTGAAATATATAATACTCTACAGGAATCTGCTGTGATTGAAAAAGACATTTCATGTACAACAGCCTAATAATATTTATCAAGGGACTGACTAGTTAAAGGGAGGAATTGTAGCGCGGTTCGCTGAGAAATCGTTTCTGTACGCGTTTAAAGATCGCTGTAGGAGCACAGTTGGAGTCGTCGATAATCGTGCCGATGCATTATCAAAGCGTTCTGTCCAGATGCAACCGGGGTCAAAGACCCGAGGACGGTGCTTCGGGTCCAGTGACGTGCAAGTTCCAGGTGCACAGACGACGACGACGACGACTACGACTGCGAGAGGCCACTACTACATGCCAGAACCGAGGCGAGGCAAAGAGAGAGAGAGAGAGAGAGAGAGAGATCATGGGGAGAGAGGAGATGGACGCCGCGCCGTCGTGAATATTCGCATCGCGAGATATCACCGAGCGCGCTCTGTCAAACTGCCACTTGCATCGGGACGAGGAAAAACTATTTTCACCCTCTCCCCGAGGGAGGATCGATACGTGCGTGCCTCCTTTCGCCTCCACTCGACCCGCTCCACGGTGTCGATGTATTTTTAATTCGTTCCATTAATTCGTCCGCTCGAGCTTGTACGGTTCCTCTCTCGTCCGTACCAAACAGCAAGTGTGCATATCGGAATATCAGTCGCGCGGAAATGCCGCGAATAAATTATCGGCGTCCACTTTTTCTGACGAGTCATTGTTTGGATGAACTGGAGGATAATTATCCTGATCCAAAGAACACAATAATGAGATTTCATAAGGAACGAAACGGTTCGAGACAAAAAAATCATCTGAAACCGGAAAACCGAGAAGTTGATCATTGCATTAGAGTAATTTCAGTCTTATAATAGTCATTCTGATGATCCATTTTTAAATAGGGTTATTTCTGTTTCAACCTCCGCCAGATTCATATTCGACGTTAAACGATTGAATCGAGAGGATCAACGACTCGGAGAGGACGAAACTCGAACGGAGCACGGTCAGAGCCGTGGAAAAGGGACACGTATGTATCGTAAAACGAGCGTGGCTCGTGGAACGAGTGCATTCCCCTTGGAAATCCCGAGGCTGGTGGTACTAAAGGTGCTTAAGCACGGCCCTGTTCCTCGTCTCCGTCCGTTTCCTTCTCCGTCTCTTTCTCGCGAGCAGTTAGCTAGCGTAGCCAGTTGCCAGTTAGCAGAGCGGCGTGCTCGTATAAAGAGTCTCCCGGCAGAAAACGAACCGCCGCGCCGGTTTAATCGCGGTGCTCGCCCGTTTACATACACGCGCTCTTCCGTCGAGTGAGAAAGAGACAGAAAGGAGCGCACATCCGAGCGGAGTGCGTACGTACACTCTCGCGTGTCCGTTTGCACGCGTCGTGCGTATCCGCTTAGCCTCTCTATCCTGCGTTCTGCTCCTTTGCTCCGTTCTTCCTGCTCCTCTCTTTTCATTCACTGTCTCTTTTTCTCATCGCTTTCAGCATATCCGTCCTGTTACTCCGTTTCGCGGATTGCTTCTGAAGGAAGACGCTTTAAAGGGGGATATCATTCGTGGAAAGGATGCGGGATTAGGTTGTGTTCATAAGAAGAGATTTCATTGCTTCTTAACGTTAAAAACGCGTGGCAGCTTCGAAAACTATTGAGATGCGTCTAATAGTCGCATCTAATATGGACCGCTGTTTACGCCTCGATTCGAGAGGCTTCGCGAGTCGTACGTTACGACGTATCCCGAATAAAATTAAACCGCTTACTCAGCGCGCCCTCGTGACGCCACGTCGCGCCGGAATCGCGGTCGTTTTGCGCGTTGACATCCATTAATCGAACGAGTCTCCTTGCTCACGGAATTCGCGCGCGGTATCGGGTGAAACTACAGTTAAGTATGTAGCGTGGCTAGATAATGTAATATCTCCCAGTAAAAAAGCTAGATAAGGCAATAGCACAATTACATCTTTTTACGAGTCAGATAATACATCGATATCGAGTCCGATAAATTGATAGAAAGAAAACAATTAAAGGAATCTACTTCGGATATCAACAATGGTTTTCAAACTATCGATTGTCCAACATAATTTTCTGCCTACTCATTTCCCGTTCTAATAGTCTTAAACTGTAATAACAGGAATGATTTTGCTAATTGCTCGATAATGTCTTAATTACTTCTAAGTAGACTTTTATGCAAAATAAAACATTTATGACAACGATTTACAAAATGTGTTATAGATAGGAATTTTTTTCATCAATTCAAATGCATATGATTTTTCAAATTTCTTTTATTTTTGTATAATGACAGCAAGTAACACTTTATACCTATTACATATTTAATTTTTCTATAAATGCGTAAAATTCGCGGTCTACTCATAAGCAATCACACATGGGAGAATCCGAGATCGATGTGAATGCGGCCTTATCCGACACACGCGTCTACATTACACGCGCGTGCACAAAGCAAAAGCGCCTCCGATATCTCTCTCGGCCGGTGAGCCAAGCCCAGCGTCCAAGGTGCGTCACGCTCGAAAATATGCGTGCCTTCCGCCTCACCCTTCGTTGCTGTTGCAGTTGCACCACAGCCAATTCGAAGCACATGCACGGGAACCGTTCGACCGGTGCTGCTCGGACCTCGCAACTGCGCGACGAAAACAAGAACCGAACGCGTGTTCAGTGAGCTAAGATCTTGGCTAACGTCCGGCTCTTTGCTAATATTAAAAGAATTAAGTGTAATATCGGTTTTAGGAAACGAGAAACCGAGGCGCGGTGTCTGGCAAATGATTTGCTTATCAACAATTCAGATAAATCGAATTCCTATCTCGCACGCTCTCGTATTGTCAAGCCAAATTGTTACTGCGCGTGTGTTGCCCGGACCTACAATAGATTGTATATACGCCAACGGGGAACGAACGGTATCGAAATAAGTCGTAAAGAGGAAGTGCTACGTGTAAACGAGGGTATTACGTGTACCGATGATAACGCAATGCGCTCTTTGTGTATCGATATCGCGACAACGTGTGTATTCCTGTCGGCCTTTATAAAAATCACGAGCTACGGCGAGAATAGATAGGACGATTATTATTATTATTATTATTATATGATACCTGTATACGTACGTGTGAATGCGAGAACACGGTTTCAACATCGATTTCGCAACATTCCCTAATTCCATCGTCTCACTGATTTTACCCTCGTCACTGAACTCCATCTCCCCGGAGTACGAAACCCGTTTTAATCGGTATCCGAGCGGCGTTCTTGAATTCTGTTCCTTTCACAATTCTTTCACAATTCTTTCCCAAATTTTACACTTGTATTTAATCCATTCTTAGAACGGAGTATAAGTTTAATTATTAGCAATAATTTCTAAACACAAACTTTCACACTGCCAATTTAATTTTATTAATTTTAATTTATTCCTATTATTCGTATGTACATCTACAACCATTTTACATTACTAGTTTTATAGACAAAACAGTGAATGTTTATGAATTTTGTTTTAAAACGGCCAATCGTTTTCCATAATAAATTTCTGAACTAAAAAATTTAAGACACAGGAAGATCAACAATTATCCCGGAACTGTACATAACACTAAAATATTAATTTTCACAAATCACTGCAGCTCATTTCTTGTTTACAAAATTCTTAAAGTGCTCGGCCACGTTCCATCGTCGAAAATCACAATTATGCATAATCCAACAGCGTAGAGAAGAGGGGATAGCATCGCCAAAGCCCGTCTGGTGAACGCGTTTGAAACAAAGCAGCCCCATCTCCGCAAAACCGCGGAGTGTCTCATCGGCGGGACATCATCTCGTCGATCCCGATATATGTAGGTAGTACGGCCACGCAGGGAACGAGGAACGACGCGACGCGACGAGTAGTGGATGCAGGGAGAACGAGAACGGGATACGCGAATGAGAACGAGAACGGCGGGTACACCGGCAGCATCCACCCCCGGTTCTAAAATTGCAAGAAGGGTGGGAACACGTGCAAGAGGCTCGCGGCGGCGGAGACACGTCGATACTACTTCCTCCGACGCGCATTAGTCGTCCGACATCATCGACTAACTATCCGACGTGCCGTGCGAAACACGCGGGGACGGAGAAGCGCGTTCGCTCGAGCTGCAGGCGATCCGGGATACAACTGCCGTGGAATACGAATTACACAGGGAACAGAGCCGGTGGAGCAGAGGCGACCAGGAGACGGGGGAAGCGGGAACCGGTAGAAGAAAAGATCGATCTGCCTCCATTGGGTAACGTTTAGCCGGCGTGCTCGTCACTTTTGGTGTCTCTTATGCGTACGTGCTGTACGTGTCTCGATGTACGAATGAAGTTGCACGGCTTGTTTCGATGCACGATTCTTTTTACGTTCGATCGATTGCATATGGAACGACCGATTTTATGTGCTTTCATGTTTTATTAGCCTGGTGAGTATGAAACGTCGCCCGCTTTTGAGGCTCGTATTTTACAACCGAAAAACGTCTATTTTCTTTTATCTTATCCATTATTATAAGTAAAATCGAAGGCGCAGTAGTTGGGAGTGGATGAATAAGAATTATGCTCCACCGCGGATTTTTATTTTAAATAAAATATTTATAATATAAACTTAAAAAACGTGTTTCAAGTAAACATATCTTTTACGGAATATGTGGAAGTAATGAATAAATTAATTCAATCAAATATACGACACACGTGTCTTCTACAAAAATATTTAATACGTTTTATTAAATCGATATTTCGACTTGTTACGAAATTTTCAGAACCAATGGATGTTTGAATTCCTGAATGTCGCCACTACTACTCGATATCCAGAAATCATGGCCAATTTCTTGTTCTTAGAAAGAAACACACGTACAAAAATTGAAATAGCAATCGATTAAGTTTTTACAATTCTTCAGAATATAAGTGAATTTGGTCAGGAAAAAGTGAAATTAATACAAATGGCCTAACTTTCATTCCTTTTAATATACTTAACGTAATCCTTAAAGTTGTTCGTTCTCATCGTTTTGCTAACACTCAAGTCTAGTTTTAATTACGTTTCAACTAGATTTATCTTTCCTTTAGTCGTCACTTAAACTATGTACGTATGTATAATACATACATATCTGAACTTACGCGTCTTGCGTAACGAAGACATTTCCATAATGTTACTTGTACGTTCACTACATCAAAGGGAATCTCGCCGCTTAGCAACAATAATTACGAAGATCAACGATTTATTTAACTTATATTCTAGAACTGAATTCGGGTATTGAAATTCTCGAGCGATTCTAAACTCATGAGCCGACGTAAACCACGTCGCAGATCCCAGAATAATTTACACCAGTCTACGCGAAAACGCTACTGTTTCCACTCTTACGTAACAATGCTGCATCTTAAATAATCGATCAGCTGTCTTCATTTACA
>NW_017180367.1:815249-876264 GCF_001652005.2 Ceratina calcarata
GGATAAATGAGAAATACGGAAGAAACAGAAACAAGGAATTGGACCGAGTCAAATAAAACAGATTTATTCAAAATATACACAAAACGATAATAATAATAATGACAATAATGCACACAAGAATAACTACGAAGAAGAAAAAGACCGACTGAGCAATCCAGCCTCGACCGCGACCACTGCCGCTGAATCGTCCTGGGACAGCGAGCCCTGAACACCAGAGATACGGTAGGCTCCCTCCAACCTCAATTCTCTGCATAAGTCGAGAGCATTTCCTGCACCCTAGCCTCCAGAACAACTCACAAAATAGAATGAGTCTACAGGAGCACAGATGGTTCCCAGAGGCCAGTCGGCGCCTCAACCAAGCCGCAGTGGACACGCACAAATGATCGATGATCATACAGCCACCGGTGCTCCGAGAAAATACAGGGGACCGACGTCTCGACGTATTCAACAAAACACCAGTCTCCTGAAGGTAGGCACTGATGGCATCAGACAATATCTGCTCATCCGCTTGCCTGACACGAGTCCGGATCTCGTAAAACTCCGTAGCACTGAGGAATCGCTCCGGAAACCCCTCAGGGGCCAACAACATTGGTCCGGTGGCCAGCACACCGATCCCCACTCCTAACACGGTATCGTGAACCCTCTGAGAACAGAAACGATGCAAATAAATAAAAAAAAAAAAACACACACACAGAAAAACAATGTAAGGATTTAGATTTTAGAATAAAGGCTTCTATATGTATATTAGATCGTTCAGAAGTTCTGCGAATCGTACAGTGTGCTTTTTATAGATTAAATGTTGTAGAATAAACACTTATATGTATATCCCGAATTTCATCTAAACTGTTCTTATAATTATGAGTTCACATGCAATCTGAAAAATAACATATTCAGCATTTCCTTCTATTAGCTTTTACTGTGTAGAAAAGCGCGGCAAAGTTGTACAGCATCTGTACATGAACAATGATATCAACGGCTTCGAAATGGAGATTTTTAATTATCCAATAAATCCATCAAATCTGTCGAATTAATATTGCTATTAAAAGAAATCCTTGCTTAATCAACGAATAAAATTGCAAAACAGTTAAAAATAAATGTTTTAATGGAAAAATATACAATACTCTCTAAGCGACGTAATAATTATAAGAAAGAAAAGTAATGAATTTTCTTCGGAGGGTCCGAAAATTTCTCTATTGCGACACACGTGCAAAGCGATTCGGCCAGTTAACCATAAATCCAAATTGGATCGAAATCGCAGGGAAGACCGTCTTCGAGCCGTTAATCATTCAAAACGTGTCGGTCAGGAAGCCCACTAACGAAAGCGTTCGAATAAAAGCTCGACTAATGGGTAGTAGAGCAAACCTCCCACCACCCGTCATCGGTCCACCAAGGTTCTAATTCGGAATTTCCACTCGATTAGAGGACCGTCAAATGCCATTCAACCGACATTCTATTTCTACTGCAGCTCGACAGCTAGTATTCGCGGCTCGATGCCGCAAATAGAATAGACAACATCGATAGGGAATCAAGATACCTTAAATAAGTTAGAAGGGTTCGATGATCGATACCAGGTTCGAAACGCTGAAAACGGTCGACCACAAAACAAACCCATTTTTCGATAGAAAATAGTTTCTCAGAGTGTGGCAGGTTAGCGAAAACGATGCAGTAATATTGTATTAGAAACGAATATCGTAAAGAACACCAGAATTATTTTCTGTCTTAATAATGAGAAACATACATAAGCGAATAGTAACATATCAGATCTGGTTTTAGAACTTGATCCTTTAAAAAGCACAATTATCTAATTTGATTGTAATTTTCAATGCAAACAGTTAATATGAAATTAAGTGAAGCCCAACCCGGAAATTTACCTTCAAACAGGGAGGAAAAAATGTTGGCATCACAACTGGTCAGCCTCGTCCCAAATATCGAACGGCGCGGGTCGATAGCGAGACGGTTTTCTATTGCCAAAAGAGCTGGCGTGCGCGCACCGCGGTTCGCGAGAAAGCCTTTTCCCCCTCTATCGACAAGTCAAGATTCGGCGGATCTTCGGATGCTCGGACATTTCCCTCTTTGTGAAAGTTCGGAATCGAGAAACGACGATTTATTGATACGAATCACTGACTATTTTACGCAGGTACGCAAGCATGAGTTATACTTGAAGGTATTTGATTCCCCAACAGTTCGCCTGAGTCGTTAGGATCATGTGAAAGCAACGCCGTGGTACTCCGACGTATCACCAACGTTCAATCAAATCAGAAAATTAAGGACTCTTCCCAGAGAAACTAGCGGCTAGCGCACTCTGGCAAATCAATGCCTATCAATCCTCGATATTATTACATACCGGAGTCGGATCAAACACCGGATAAGCAGAAAAAGATATCAGTCCCGTGTCGGTCCGCGCATCGCCAATGGTACTTCACGATCTCGTCGTTTCTCCACCTCGATGAAGCTTAAAAATTCCTAGCGATAATTGATAGTGGTACGATATGATCGCACGCCTTCTACCAGGAAGAAATTAGCGCGCGAAACGGGGAACGGCATCTATGTAGCAGTATAGCTGATGTTTACACGCCACAAGTAGCATTACCACGGTGTTTGCTGCGGCCCGGGGTTTCGAGTAATTGCATCCAGCCCTCTTCCAATTGACCATAAGAATAACGTAACGTAACAAAAGGAAGGGGCGGTAATGCCTGATGCAGCACAGAGAAAATTCTTTAAAGAAGCCTCCTTAAGTATGTACAGGCTATCTACTTAAACGATGCTAGCATGTTGAATTTGTTATTATAGATTCCTATTACTATTAAAAAGCTACAGTCAGGATGTAACCAAAAGATCTTTGAGAGTTTACGATTTAATAAATTCGACGATATTGCATTAAAATAACTTCGGTAATTCTGCATGCTCGAAAAACGGTTTCATGGATCTTATCGATGCCTGGTTCGAAGGCAGTCGGCGATTATCGATCTTAAGGGCAATCTGCATGCTCGATACGACGTACGTACATGCATCATCGAATCCTCATCAACCGGTATACGTCGGGTGGGATCGCGAACGGCGACCAGTTTTTGCAAGAAGCAGCCGCCGAACGGTGGCACGATTTCATTGCACGCGTGAGCGTTTCTCGCCAGTTTCTTTTTCTCCTCCTGCTTCTGCTTGTTCATCGTCGTGCTCGAACGCGGAAGTTGGTTGCTCGTTGGTTCGCGAGAGCTTGCCCCGGCCACGGAATATCCTGCGCGAACTTCGCACGGGAATACGTGAACGCGTCTCCCGTGGATCGATAATCGCCGTTGCCGCGGCTATTCCCCGCGTACCGTAGTCGTTATTGCTGCACCGTTTTTTTATCGTTTTCTTTATCGCGTGTCCTTAGACTTGTGTACGGAGTTTGTAATTTTCTGAGAGTCGATGGAACGAGATACGAGAACACGAGAATAATATTAATCCGCGTGAAACGATGTTACGAAGTTGTGGCGTTTGCGGTATTTCAGTCAGTGGTTCGATATGAATTTTCCACATATTTCCCAAAATTAGTTCCTAATATATTGCATCTTTTGTCTGTGCTATACCGAATGAAAGACTGATTTAGCCTATAATTCGATTACGTGAACACCGATTTTCGGGAAGAATCAGTAGATAGTGGGTCGAATCGAGTTTCATTTAAGTAAAAATTATTCACGTCGCAAAGGTAGATGCATTTGAAAATTAGCAAATTTACTGTGCTATTTTTCGATTAATTATCTATTTTGCTGGGAATTGGGAAAGCGCCGTTCCACGCATTCCCCGTTTCTACGCATGATAACATTACTGGAAGCGACCGGTTGGTGTGCCTTGCGGCGACGTGTACGTGAAATGGACGCGCACCCACGTTCCCACGGAGAGTTGCGTTCTGAAATCCGATCGTACGTCGCGTCCGATGGATGCAGGTTTGCTCCGCGGTAGTACAGTAGCCTCCAAGTGGCCGTCGCGATCCCGTTGGTATCCGGCAAGGATCTCGATCTCCAGTAATTCGTGTATACCTTCGCTTAACGCAGAGAACGGTTCTCCTACGAATGATTCATCCACGATTTCTTTTTACGTATTACGCGATTCATCCCTTCTATCCGAGATGCGCTCGACTAAAATTCGTTACGCCACAGAGCAGCGTGGCGTTCCTCTCTCTTTCCCTGGCGCAGCGAGCGAGTTTCAGTCCGGTAGAAAGTCGACGGGGACTATATGAAAAATGTCGAGACCGGAGGAAAGATCGTTATATGGAAAGGATCGCGAGGCGACAGCTGCCCGGAGGCTTTGCCAGGCCAGGGAGGCCAGTCCCCGTTCCACGATCGAACGCGCCACGGAAACACGAACAGCGGTGGAGGAAAAAGGAGAGCGAGAGAAGCTCAGCCCACGCCGGATCACTGACGTCATGCCCCTTTAAAATCGAGACCAGGATGATTCTTCGCTCGTTCGACCGCGACACAAAGCCCCACAACGACGAGGCGACGATCCTTGCCTCCGCTCCGCTCGGAAACGTGTTTTCTCCCCGCGCCCTCGTTTGCGATCGATCCGCGCGCGCTCACGTAATTGCGTAGCGAGCCAGGCGACGTCGAAATCGCGAACACGTCGATCGCGCGATGTCGTTGAATAATTACGCGGTTGCACAATACCCTGGAAATATGCCCGCTACGGATGTGTCCGTGCGTCTACGTGTGTAGGTATAGAACGCGGATCGTTGAGTAGCTGGTACGTGGAAAGGTGGAACAGCCGAGTCCGAGTCGCCCACGTAGTCGAGGGGAATCGATAAGTTCCTGAACTTCCAAGAACGACACATCCGCGACTACCGGACGTCTCAAAAGTGGAAAGGAAACCCAGTGCGGGAGCCCAGAAGAGCGGAGAGACTCTTTATGTACGCGATTCATCTCAAATCATTACAGATGGTGTATACATAGAATCAGCACCGATTATATGATAACGTGGATCAGAGTTTAAAATAAAGTACTTCTACTCTCTAACCGTTAATGCAATTGTTATTCTTCTGGATTCATAATCCCTTTTCCTGTTCTCCTTCAGCAATTAGGTAAGCGTATACTTTATGAAGGTAAATATATATTTAAGAAATCTTCACAAATCTGATTGAATCTCAAGAATGAAGAAGAATTTCAATAAAGCATGTTAATCCAACTGGCAAAGACACCTAGTTGATCGATGCAAGGGGGCCTCAGAAGAAAGAGACATCTATTATTTCAAGTTGAAGAGGTTGACGGTGCTCGAGGAAAGGGGACAGGGAATGTACAAAGAAAACGAGAGGAGGGCGATTAAAGCGCCGGTCCCATTTTCTTTTCTCTTCTGGCCGCGAATCGATTACCGCCTGAAAGCCACCATTCACTACGATTCGTCCTCGTCTCTCCGTCTCGTAGAGCGGTCGCTGTTCGTCGTCATCGCCGTCGCCGTCGTCGAGAGGAGATCACGAGGCGTAACGTGAACTCGTCGGACCGAGTCGTCTGCCTTCGCGAAGCGGGCGTAAAGGAAGGCAAAAAGAAAACCGTGAATCCATCACTTCCGTCCGATCGTCTCTTTCCGAATCGGTTGATTCTTCATCGCGTGTTGCGTATCGGCAAAGAATGGAATCAAGTTCGAAGAAGCAGCTAATAACCATAGGAGAGTAACAGCGAGCAGGGAAGAGAGGAAAGAGAGAGAGAATTTCTGTGTAAATCCGTGTCGACTGCTTGTGCTCTCTCGAGTACCATAGCTTCCACTCTTTTGAACCGTAGGACACTTAAAGAATTATTTTTCTCCTTCCATTTTCCGTTCCACCTCCTTTTCCTAATTTTCCTCGTTTTTCACTTGTTTCCTGCCTTCAATTATGCGACGTGTTACTCGACACGTGGTAGGGTCGGTAGGAAAAACACGCGACGAAGAAAAAATCGCGACGAGTGGTACGCGCGATTCTGTTTTCCGTAATTTTCAAGCGATCGTACACGATATTATTTAATACCGCGTGATATCTAACACGTGAAGAACGCAAATACCGACGCGTGGCGCTTAATTTGGAGCAACAAAAAACAACGTTCGCGAGAGGAACGATAAAACAATAGGGGGGTAGACGGAGAGAGGAATGAAAAGCAAAATATTTACCGTGCGCGATATTTTCCAGGAAAACGCGACAATAAAAACACGCACGCACGCAACACATCGATCCACTTCAAATTACAATATCTCCATTACCGGGAGGGGTGGAAAAAAGGAGGACGGTGTCGAAGCGGGGGTGGCAACTCTAAATTCTTTAACACACACGCCGTTTATTAATGCCCGCGTGCAATAAAACAGTCGAGTGAGCGCAGATTTCGATGGTAAATATTAATATGCAGATTTGTACGGGATATATTTTCAATATTAAATAAATGTAAATTTACGGAACGCATCCCTACCTTCCTTCCTCCGTTCCACAACTTCCCAACGCGGCGATCACTATTTGTACAAACTTATACATACGTATATATAAATCACTTCTGCGATTTGTACACATACACCTGTTGTCATTGGTGCCGAATAAACAAATTTAACAAATGTGAATGCTTTGTGTATACGTTAACAATTACATGACACAGGTTACACCCACCATGGTTATAAAACTACATGCATTCCGCCTAGCTACGCTCGCGAATTAACGTAAATTCGCATTATCTCCACATAATCCATAAACAAGTGTCGCGCACACGAATGAATTTTGGCTTTATCATCGATCGCTACTGTCGCGATCCAGAATTGCATTTTATTTACTCGAGAATTCTGGAAACAGCACTTTAATTAACTTTTTCTCAAAAATAGCGTATCGAAATTGGAGCAAAGTTGAAAAAATTTTCAACATCTAAGCGAAGCGAATTGATGGTGTCTAGTTTAATGGACGTATGCTCGTATCTATTAATAAGATCATAATTCTCGGCCAAAAATGGCATTGTCTCGCAGCTTTCATCGCAACCATCTTAAGCACAGCCGGTCGTCCGAAACCATGCATCCATCGAATCGATGGTTTTGCAGAGTATACGCGTAACTATCCGATAAATCTTCTTTAGAATTGCTATTGGGCTTCGTTCAGTCATCATAATTTTACTTACGAGCAAGATATACATATGTACGAGATTTTAGAGTTAGAAAATATAAGAAACAGGAAACATGAAAAAACTGGACGAGGTACGCGTTTATGTTCTTCAACGAATGCTGCTACAGAAATGAGAAGCTGATATACAGGGTGTTTGCGAAATCGTCGTACAACCGACAAGGGGATTTTCATACGGGCCGTCATTTTCGAGAAAATTTTATTTGTTAAACCAGAGGTACAACCTGTATGTATGAACCTCATACGCTTGAATCATGTGACGAAATTAGAGTAAGAATTTTCATTCAATTATCAATCGCATTACTTTATGAAATGTAGTATTAGAAAGAATCAGCCAACCATCGAGAGTCAGTCGTTTAGGAGAGATCTCGTAGCCAAAGGTGACTCAGAGACATCGTAAACGGAAACTCACGTGGAACCAGCGTGTGCGAAGCGTGTTCACCCGAAATTAAAATCTCCTTTTTTTCGCCGGAATCACTCCACCGGTTACATCGTCGGTTCAGTTCACTTGATAAAAGCAAGAACGGACACGTAGGTATCCAGGAATTACACGAAACAATTCCATTACCCTCCCCTCGCTCTTTCATCGTATTTTTCTTCTGACGTTCTCTCCTGTCAAGAGAGGTGCGCGTAGGCAGACGTGAAAACGTGGGCAAAACGTATGCGAGTGGCGCGATGACTCGACGTCGTCACGGAAAGTCCGACTTAACCTCGATCGCTGCTGGATCCAAGATCTCTCCCGCAACTTCGCGAAGAGATAAGGAAACTCCTAGCCAACGCGACCGGAGAGATCCCGCGCTCCGTTCCCCTTCGCGCTGGTAGATCGCCAACCGGACTGTTTCTGGCTTCCAAGTCGCGCGTGTATGCATGCATGCATGCAGAATCATGTAACAAATGGCATCAGCGAGAAGATTCTTCAAGGGACAGATGGAAAATGAAGTTGTTGCTCGAGTGTTCGGAGACGACACGGTTATTTTTGGATGCATCTCCTTGGAAGATCTACGAGGCGTTGTACGACTGTTCAGGATTTGATTGATAGATGGTTCGTTCGCGTCGAATTATATTTTAGGCATGTATTCTTTGAATATATTTCGGAGCAATCATCGAGATCGTACAAATCTCGATGTAACAGTGTATAGTAGATATAGATATGTATTTCTTTGAAGCTAGAACGTACTATTATCAGGTTCAGCAGTGATAAGGTTTACATATAAATGCTTCACGGAATCGATTAAAATCGAAGTATGTACCTGTTACGCGCTTCCAATCTGATTGATAGTTAAATAATTACGTATTAGAATTAATGATACGTTCGTTACACAAGTAGCATTAAAAATCATGGTTACTGCGCTTACTACTTTGCTACCGTAGAATCAAACCGGAGAAGCTTAACAGGAATTAATAGGTGGTAACGAGGCACGATACACGCAGCTTCGAATACTTCATTGAAACGCTTGCATAGTAAATCGTTACGATGAAGCCGTAGCAACTATCGAGCTTGTAAACACGTTTAACTCGCCGGAAAACACCCTCGTAAAAACGATCCCGCGCTCTGGTGTCGGGCTCTCGAGGAGGAAATGAATGCGAGACGGGAGAAGAAAAAATGGTGCGAGATCGTCCTTTCGCGCCGATTGCAATTACTTGAAAAAGGAGCGAACAACTATAGCAAACGTCGCTTTGACGTGAACGGGTTTGATCCTTGTTTTGCCCGTAGCCTTGGTGGCCGCTCGTAAAAACGAGCGTTTATTTTTCGAGCGGCCGGTTATTAAGATTCTTCGGTGGCGTTTTATAGGTTCATGTTTGTTGGTTTAGTTTTGAATAATAATTCTCAAATGCAACGTTCATTACATTTAATCAGAGCGAACTTTCACACTATGGTTCTCACCGATCTATTCCTATCAAAACTGAAATTTCTTTTGATAAGAATTCAACAACACGAGATGATACGAATTGAACAATCACGGTACGAGAAGTACACACATAGGATGCCAACTATTTGTCAGTGCCTTTACACGATACTTGAATTTACGAATACGTAGATACTCATGTATCCTCGCGATCATTACGCGAGCGAATTGACCGGGAATACGTCACGTACGCGGTCCCGAGTGCACAGCTGATGTCAGCCAACAAGAGTGACGTCAACGGGTTCGCGCTGCTCGTTATCAGCTCGTGGCCACGATTTGCTGGAATGATCTCGAGGTGCGAAGAAAATCAGTGACACGATACACATACGTGTAGATATTATTGGGAAACGAAGTTATGTACCGGTTGTTCACTTGCTTAACGCGAAGGTATCGAGCATCGATTTTTACGCAGTGGCGTAACGACGACGACAGGTAAAATCGTAGCTCTCTTTAGACAACGAGAGCGAACGGGTTCCGGCTTTCGCGCTCGGACACGCTCGACGAGAGTACCTACTCACTTTCTCGCCCGTTGCACGCCCGTCTCTAATCGTTGACAGTGAACGATAATGGAAACAACCGGATTTGCATATAAATGCTCGGCTCGCCGTCGACGTTCTCCAACGGGTCCACCGATTAAACCACGACAGACGATCGTTTAGCGTCGACTGGTTCGATCTTTAGAAACAAGCGGCAGGAATTCGCGAGTCGACGGTGGAATCACGTATACGGAATGTTTAGAAATCAATGGCACGGTGTTCCTAAGCGGAAAGTGATCAGATGTACGCTTGTAAGAAAGTGTTTGACTGGGTTCAAAGGCTTACCTAAATGTAATGAAAGGAGTACAGGTTATCCAATTGACACTCGGATAGACACGGCCACTAAATTCTTCTTTGTTAGCTCGCAACAATCCCGTACTGATGGTATGGATCGTTCGGAGACATTAATCGATGATAAGATTAACCCGATACGAACAACGAACCAAGTTATTAGTAATAGGTATACCAGATAACGAGTGACTATGCACTGCATTAATATCTGCTCCTATTTTACACCACATACGGACAATTATCGGTAAAATAACTTCGCAGTACATTTTAATAAAATTGCAATGCATTTTCATTTCGACTCACAACATGATAAACGACTATCGATCAGAAAATAGGAACTTGAGAAACGAAAGCGACGTCTCATCATGTACCAATCTAACAGAAATAATCGTGTGTACCTTGTGTAAATAATTTGTAATAAATGAAACAAAATGCTCCGTGCAGAATGTAAAAAATGCACATAGCGAAAGAAAGTTTTGATGCGATACTACCTGTAATTCGACGCATAGAAGATAGAGAATCGGAAATGGCAAACTGTCGCACGGAAAGTGCAGACCAATTAATATAGAGCGACGGTGTTTTCCCTTGTGCAACAATTCCGTGAATACCGCGCGTGTGAGCTATGATCACAAGACCGTCCTAGTCATGCGCGATTACCGTTTGCAATTTTTCTCTCAATGCAAAATGCTGATATTCAAAAGATTATATAGTAGCCGGGCGAGTAGGCACGCCGCCGCGGAACACGGGGCTTTCCCGCTGTGGCGTAAGTTTCCTTAGTTGCTCGCCAACGCGCGCCATGAAAATGATTAGAGGCAGTTGCTAACGCGAAACATATCGTCCATCGACTCGATTGTAAAATACGTAGAAATCGCGTTGCCGCGGATGGCACAGTCTTCGTGATCGATCGCGATTATTAAGCTTCCGTTTCGTAACCATCGTTAAAGGTTCTTAGCATCGTCGAAACGATCGCTGTTACGCCGCCGATAGTTGCGTCACCGTGATTAACGCGATGCTATTGCGCGTCGTCGCTGAACGAGGCAGTAAGTTTCAACGCATAAAATGTAAATGAAACTGTGGCCAATGCTCTTCAAATAATCGTGTGATCCGCGTGAGATTGAGTAGACACCGTTCGACGACAAGAAAATACATTATGCACTGCGCGTGAATAAGTGAAAAATTACCTCGCGTTCTATTCATTGAAAATCACGGAAAAGAATGTGTATAATTCTTCACTAGGCATCGAACTGACGAAAGAACGTTCATTTTCTAATCAAAACGATAACGATATCGTTATTTCTATACTAGATACATGAAAGATTCTGTATCGGCGATTTAGAAACGAATTCGGTGTTGAATCGCTGTTGCAGTAGATGAGCGACATGTCGTTTGTTATCGTGCGTCATCGACGTGGTTTCTTGCAGATCGAGAAAAGGTCATTGCGAGAGCATGTGGAAAGACACGTTCTCTTGAATCTCCGTCCACGTAAGTACGGTTGGTTCTGCCGCGATTACGAGACCGGAGCGTACGGAGCTCAACTGCAGCGGTACTTAAGCCCCGACCTCCCCACATCTTGCATTTCCGCATTGTCCGCGGTTCTTTCGGCCCGTTTTTTGTCGAGGCTGGCGATCACCGATTTCTCGCCTTCGTACACCGACGATCCATTGTTACTTAATACCCTCGCCCTTCCCCCTTTATTTCCTGAATGGAATTATCTAACGGTATTCAGATAACCTGATCACGGTTTCATCGTTCACATTTTTTTTTTACGCTTTAAACGAAAGAGACAATGTCGAGTTACCCAAGGAAGGTAAAAGCTTACACGAGTGGGAAATTCCTCGCGAGAATCGTGCGATCTTCGAGACACACGGTTGACCAGATAACGCCGAGTACTGCGAGCGCCGCGCTAACCAGCTGACGTCTCGAGAGAGAATCGTAACGCGGCGAGCGCGAGACAAGGACAGAGGATCGAGGAGAAGGTGCAACGAAGGCGCAGGGACGAAAAGTAGAGAAAGAGAAAGTCGAACGCGCGAAGAACGGCAGATGTAAACGAGAAGCTTTTACCTTTAATGGATTCGCCCCGGGGCCATCGAGATCTTCGGGGTTGAAAATACTCGGCGGCAGTAACGAAGTTTCGTAACGAGGAGCGCGCGGCGCGGCGCCGCGGCGAGCGCTAGACGCGCGAGCACTCGACTGCGCCAATTTAAATCCCGAATTGCAATCCTCTCGCCGATCGAACGATCGTATTAAAAGTTGTTTTCGGCGCCGCTCCGCGCTGCGGTGTGCCACGCCGCGGCATGAATCTTTCCTGGGTCGATCCTTGCCAAGCGTTGCTAAAAATGTTATCCCGGCCTCCTCTGTGTGCAACCTCGCACGACGACGACGACGACGACGACGGCGACGCGACGCGATCGAATCGCGCGCGCTCCAAAAATATGCAACGTCGTCGTCGTCTCGCCGATTTTGTTTGTGCACTCCAGCGGATCTCTCTAGGTAGAGATTTGATGTAGTATTGCGAATTATATTAACGACATATTTTAACGACAATTAAAAGTAGCATCACGAAGCTTGACAAGGTATTTTGAGATATGTACAAGTATTCAAGCTATCAGCCGCTGATTAAGTCGTACTATATTTCAAATGAACGAAAACCGGAATGCTTTCTTACAAAAATATTCAATTCAGAGACTTTGAATGACAGTAAACTTATGCGCGTGTATATCCTATTAAAATTTTATATCTGGTTCATTCGTGAAAACGATAGCAAACTTTTTAAAAATAGTTTTCAAGTTATTACTATATGTATAAAATATGATTTATCTTGGATTCATCGAGCTGAGAACCGACATTATAATAGATATTTTTGCACCAGTTTTTCGATGGTTAAAATACATTTAACTCCATTGCTTTTTGTGGTTATTCAAACTATTCATAAATATATAAACCGTCGACTGTTTGTTAGAAGTTCGAGGTATTTTCACAACGTTTCAGTCATTAAGACAATTTTTGAGCAGCGTCATTGCGGCGTCAAATGCGATACAGATATGTACTACTGCCAGTTTCGATTTTACTGTCATCCAGTCTCTGTTACACACGGAGACTACGAAATCGGCACAAGGCTCGCTCGAAGCGATCTGCTCCGAGAACAGCGCACAACCGTATCGCGTATCACGTTCGCAATAATACGTACCAGAACGGGAGGCCGAGGACGAGTGTGCGCGCACGCGGCTCCGGATCGTATCGTTGCGTGTTACACGCGTCGTAACAGTAGCAAGACGATGCCGCTGGTAACACATCACCAACAGAATCGAGAGCACCGAGCACCAAACTCCGTTTCGAGTCGCGTTCCACGCACCACACTTATACAACTTCTTTTCCTTCCGCTAATAAGCGGCGACCACTGGAGCGCGCACGCTACTAACGAGAAAATATCGATGCGGTTCGCGATGCACCCACTTGCGTCGAGAAACGGATCAAGAAAACCGTGGCCGCACGCGATTAAACGCGGCTGTACAAGGAAGTATAATAATTGCGTAGGTACCGAGCGACGTTAATGGAACGTCTTGCCAGCGGCTGTAGCGCGATCCAAGGGACAGCGTGTAATAAACGTGTACGGTTCTCTCGTTCCCTCCTCCGTCCTCTCGCTTCGTCTCCCTGCACCTTGCATCCTCGCCGTTACCCGTGATCTCGCTCTCTCCCCGTCTCTCTCTCTCTCTTTCTCTCTCTCTCTGCTCTCTCTTTCTGTCAACGGTCTCCGCGTTTCTTATCCTCTCCGTCACACGCTTCTCTCTCGCAGTTGCACTGCCGGCACGGGAGGCATATATGGCTGGTACACGCGTGTACACACGAAGAACGCGACACGTAGCACGGTTAAAAGGCGCAGAGACGAGAAATCGCCTGCGACTGGATTCCACGAGCCGGCCAACAGGCCACAAAACTTGGCCGAGGCTCAAAAGAATCGACTCCTCTTCTTCCTCTCCTTCTCGTGCCGCCGTCTCTCTCGGCTGTTCGCGTCCTCTTCGTCGGACGCGCACACCGCAACCTTTTTTCTTCCTTTTCTTTGCACTCGATCGTTCGCTTCTTATTTTATCGCGTTTCCTCCGAGGCAAGTCCTCCTCGCCAACCCGTGACTCTCGTCTTTTGCATTCTGCATCGCCGAATTACTGCTTAAGGCTCTCCCCTTCGAAAGATCCTCGAGGAGAAAAGGACTCAAAAGAGGGAGGTTAGTTGTCACCGAGCAGAGATAGCCGCGATTTTCGCTCCGAAACTAACGGAATTTCGCGGTCGAGACAGGCGTGATAGAGACGTCTATAACGCGATTTCATCGGATATTTTCCTCGAACAGGTTTTGGATAATTAAATGACGGATGAGGTCGGTTCTCTTGAAAAGACAATTCGAGTGATTGATATTCATAGGCGACTTTGGAGAACTGATATATTGATCAGAAGAGCGGGATAACTGACGCAATTATGGTTTGGACATTGTGAAAACAGCGTGGGAATTGAAAGCAACGAGTGAAACCTGGCAGAAATGCAAAAAGTAAATCAGTACCGTAATTCTTCGAGACCGACAACTATAATTCTAGCAGTGAACATTTGGGAATGAAAATTTAAACCGTGTTTTTAACGCGCATCGCTCTTAATCGCGAATGATAGCGCCAATGCGTTCGCGCATACATAGGTATACCTCAGAGACAAAAATCACGAGCGGTAGCTGCGTTTTCGCGCGGAACCAACGAAATAAAAATGGATTTATCGAGTGCAAGTGTGCAATTAAAAAGCACTCGTAACTCGTTCGCCCGCTGCGTTACTGTAATTTTCGCTTATCGATGGCCCGCGAATACATTCGGAAATAAACGGAAAAGAATCGCCGCGGTACGCTGAGTAAACAATCGTATGATTCCGAGTGAAATTATCGTACCGCCCGGGTTAATTCTTTGGAATTGATATTTCAACAGCTTTAGAAGCTTAGAAACCGATTCAAATTCATATGACCGTCAATCATCTCTATTATTCGTCACGCAAAGTCGAATGGAATTGAAAATTCTTGTTTCTTCCACCACTAAGTAATTACAAATGAAAATTAATTCTTGAAACGAATAGAACTTTGCACATCGAAACTTAATAATGAAATTTTTTCTTTTTCCGCGACTCGTGTTTAAAGTGCTGGTTACGCCAGTCTATATAGTACCTTGTTCCATCGTTCATAATAGATGCGTCAACCTACGCTAGCTTCGGAACGACGACATTTCCACGCCAAGAAACTATGGATAAAAAGCTGCGTGCAGGCTTGCACGGATCTGAGTTTTCTCCTCGCGTAGCCGCCAGCTACGAAGGCAGAAAATTATCCCTCGAAACTTCACCACCGTTGTTTTTCTTCCTTCTTTTCCACCGGCATCTAATTTTCTCCTGTTCTAAGCTGCCCCTCTGCATATACACATATACCCTCGCAATCCCCGTTTGAATCCCACGACAAACTTCGTGACCATGTAACGTACTCATACGTGATCACGGCATGTAAAGAACTAGCTGATATTTCATTTCCACGGAGCTACGACAGTAATAACGATAACCACAATCAATTTTATAACATGGACTCATTGTTTTACTAAAACGTTCGTTTCACCCTTTTCATTATGTACAAGTTTAATACTTTTATTGATTGTTTAATAGAGGGTCGACGGCGCGTTGATTAAAAAGGGTGAAATGTTTCGGGGCTCCCCAAATGATTCATTATAAAACATTCACGTGACTAAATACAGATTTCCTATTTAGTTGTATGAAATCAACCACGATTGTAATTCTTCAATTCTCAACCTCACACTTGACTCAACGCAACTTGGATAAAAGTACTCCTACTTCATCTTTATAAATTCTTCTTCTATAGTTGCGGTTTTCCGGTTCCGAAATGATATGGAATACGTTACAGTACGATTATTCTAACAACATATGCAGAGATTATAAATGTAAAACTATTAACAATATCAGAAGCTGAAAATGTTTATCTAAAATACATTTTTATACATACACTATGGATGTCTTTATTACTACAAATTTATTTTTGCACTCACCTAATGTAAGATTCGAATCATATCAACCACAGAAACCGTGTTGCGAAACGAATCATGATCTATACTAAGTATAATACCCAAAACGTCGGAGCGTATATAGTTTCGTTCCCCTAAGCCCTAAGCCATGGCGGTATAGATTCTCCTTAACCGAAGAAGGGTCAGAAAGATGGAAAATTATCCCTCGACAGCTATCTTCTTCTCCCTAACCAATATCCCATCCTTCCTCATTCTCTTCCCGACCATGATCGTTCGTTCCCCACGTCGAACTTGTCCCGATTGCCTGTTCCCTTCTCGGTTTCGTTTCCTTCCCGGGCCATGCCGCGGCCGGTTTCTCTCTTTTCTTCCCGGACAGTCGGGTTCCATCGTTCTCGCGTGTGTACGTGGGCAAGGCGCTCGATATTTCAGGCCGTCGCCCACGAGAAACGCAGTTCCTGGGGGCGTGTTCCGCACTCTGGTATGGTCGACGCTGCTGGCCGGCCCGGCGTTACCTCGGTTCGTTTACACCGAACGTAGAAACGGAGAGCTGGCATAATTTCCGGCGGAGACGGTGGCGTGCGCAGCTAACGCCGTTTCATGCGTCCGCAACGATTCCACCAACGACCCTATCCCTTTCTCACTCTCTCGCGCGCGCGTAACCCTGCTTCGCTTCTGACCGCACCTCGCCTTTTCTCTTTCTCCGACGACGCGAGTCTTTCACTATCGCGTCTTGCCTCGTTCGCAAATGCGAACCCGGGTTCGCCGTCGTCTCTCGCTTTTGAGATAGCGCGGCAGTATTCGTGGCTCGCTGCGCCTTTCCAATTAACCCTTTGGTGACACCGGCGCGCTCAGATTAACTCTCGACTAGGCGCACACGCTCGTTGTCTCGCCGCGAAGAACGCTTCCCAAACATCGGACTAACCATCCATCATCGTAACGGAATTCTGCTCGAGCAACGCGCTATCGAACAATGCCGGAACGATCGGGAGATTAATTTTTTGATTATGGGGCTACATCGAATCGAAGCTAATAAATCATCGGATCCCGAGCATTTTGAACTTGATCTATCTAATTATTCTCACCCAAAGCTCCCCGATTAATTCACTTCCTGCTAATAAATATGCAAACAATGCTGATTTATGAAAATGCGAATGAGCTTTTTGTCGCTATGAAAATTCACATTTGTCATCGCGAAAGAAAACAATATTAACTAGAACATAACGTAAAAGTTAAGAGTAGAAAGAGAAATTCCGATGCTGGTCGAAGATGAAACATCGATTAGCTCGAAACCCAAGAAGGCAGTTTCGAGTCTTCTGTAAACTAAAGTGTATCCAAAAAGATGAAACAATTTACGAATTCAAGACGCGTCACGGTGGGTAGTGACACGCACGAACGGCGAATTTTAAAGTCTCTCCTATGCGCAACCACTGCAGAAGACACGGCCAACAGAGAAACGGAGGGTAAAAAGTAATGGGATTTGCATTTGGGTACGAAGTGAATCGCGAGGTTTGAATAAAAGTGGCGGAAACAAGAGCCACGGTGAAGAAAATGCGAAATAAAGGCCAAAGAGAAGAAGCGATCACTAGCGTTATATGCAAATTATTTGTCTACTTTTACTTTCTTACCCAATGATTACCGCAAGAAAATAATAATACTATAATCGATTAAAGTCGATTCAAAGCGGCCCAGCCAGTTTTAATGAAACTGGAACATAGTATGATTTATTAATCGTGATGGAATCTATAATGGAAATGAGGCTG
The DNA here is from genome assembly GCF_001652005.2 of Ceratina calcarata. Classification (NCBI taxonomy): domain Eukaryota; kingdom Metazoa; phylum Arthropoda; class Insecta; order Hymenoptera; family Apidae; genus Ceratina; species Ceratina calcarata. The sequence continues at coordinate 832,881 of NW_017180367.1, forward strand.
ATTCATTCGTCAAAACACCATCGTTAATGTCGATACTGCTTGGACTAACGTTAAGGAGCCTTATCAGTGTGAAACTTAAAAAAAAATCGATTTTTTTTTGCATTTTCGGAAGTTCATACCTTCAAAAATATCATACTAAAGTTTCAAGTTCGGATCTCAACTAGTTTTCTGAAGAAAACTGTAATTTTGGCAACGAAAAAACAACAATTTTTTTAAGGAAAAATCGAAAAACTCCGCTATTTGTGTCTCAGGAGACAGCGCATAACTTGGTCGCCTTTAGTTATTTTTGTGCGAAAAAATAATTTTACACAATTCATTTATAGGCAAGTACATCCATAAAGTTTAAAAAAATTCCGCAAAATGACTTAAATTTTAGGCGGTCATACTGGTAAAGTCCCTTAAGGATCTCCCTAACGGGACGACCATATAAATCGAGAAAATTTACTAATCAAACTTAGTAAACCATAAAATTCTTTCCACCCATCCAATCGTGTAAGTTTATATACAGCCGAGTTACCACCGTTAGAAACCAGTTCGGTATTAACGTAACAGACTTAGCAACGGGTGAGGAATTTCAGTTTAAAAAGAAGTAAGCTTTCCCAGCTTATCAAGTTTGCAAAAATAAAAGGAAAAGATCATAAACAATAAATGTGGAAATGGTTTGATCATGCATTCCTTGGACTTGTAAGTAACGAAAAAGATAGAAAGTGTCGAAGACTATAAGAAGAGAATAAAATAAAATAAAATAAAATAAAATAAAATAAAAAGAAGAAGTAGAGGAGGTAAATGTTAAATCAGCGAGGAACGGATGGCAGTCGAATTGACTCATTCTAGCGAGTTCGCGGCTATGCCAGGCTGTTTCTGCAGCATTTCCATGCGCAAGGTGCAGCCTGCGCATACTGCAATCAGAGTGGCACGTACCTACATTCGCACCGGATAAAGAGACAGAACTGTTCGGTGACGTCATCCGGTGACAAATTATTCGATTCGCCGGAGTTCGACGCACGAGTGGAACGTAATACCAGGCGAATGAGTATTCCGTTTTCTGGTATCTCTCTTTCTTTCTTTTAATGAAATAGCCGAGCACGACAGAGAACGAGAGCGGCTAATGAGAAGAGAGAAAGCGCCCGGGAACATGGGTATCCCAGATTTAGTTGCACCTCGTGGAAGGTCACACAACAGGCTTACGTCATTCACTTCGCTTAGGATTAAACGGAATTCGAACCACTGATAATTAATCAAATGTTATGATTTGAATGTATGTAATACATTAAATGCATTTGTATGAATGAATTATTCTAACACCGTAGCAAATTATTTTGTATCATGAATATCGCATATTCGATAGTACTTCCGTGTGCAACACTGATCCCGCAAGAAATTACAATAAAACTAACTAATACGAATAGGACAAAATCGAGGAATACTGTTAACCCAACGTAGGGGAGAAATCTTTCATTCCCGCTAATTGCCAACGAAATGTCCTGACAGCTCGGGTTCTAATCCCAATCGGGTCTAAGATCTCGTCCCTCTCTCCGGAGAGCATCGATTCGAAATCCAGAAAGATCGTTGATGCGTAAAACGATATCAATCGGACTTTCTCGGGCAGATAACGAAGCTGAAGAAGGGAAGTAATCTTCGACGTGTGCGTGCGCACACATGCTCTCGGTACGTATATGCGCGAATGAAGCGGTGGTCATAGAGAGGGTTGTCGAGTGTTGAGCATATAACGTACAAATTATACGTGACCACGGAACGGGTGATTTACACGCAACAAACGAAGCATGGAAAACCGTTATCACGAGTTCACCGTGGTAACGTGCTAAGTATGCATCGAGAAACGTTTGATAAACTGATCCGATCGTCTCGCGGTAGTCGTTAGCGTAAGAATAGCCAAATTTCAGGTTCCGAGATTTGAAAGCTGCCTTTGCCAGCGGAACGAACTTTCATCATAACGGTTCATATCCATAAGGTTAACAGATCAGTCTCAGGGCTACTATCCTTAATTTAATAAGACGAAAATAACGATCGCAATCTGATTTCCGAAACAATAATCAAAACCGTGATCGTGTAATTAAACAATAGTGTTTACATGTAAATTATAGGATTTCGTTTTCCGGTGATGCAATGATAAAGAGACGAGTGTAAATGACTTACCCTGTACGCTCTCATAATGATGCCGGAACCACTTAGGGACTCCCTTCGTCGTTCCAACTCCTAGAATCAAAAAGGACGTGTTTTGAGAATGCACAGGCTCATCGGGCGATAGTAAATCATAGCGTAGCGAGCGGAACGGGACGGCAAAAAGAGTACAGAAGGAGCGGCAGACGGTGCGCGCGTTACTCTTTGCTAAATCTGCCTGTCAAGCGTGTATTCCACGGATCGCGTTCAAGACTGAACTTCCATTTAACATTTGTGGCTGCGTTTAGCGCCGCCTTCCAACGGAACCATTTGAAAAGTACTCGAAACCTCGGCGAGCGAGAGAGTAATTTCCACAATTAGCGTTCGCCTCTACGCGAGCGTGCAACGCTGTCTATGAGACACAGGCCTATGTGTGCGTACGTGTACGCGTTCCCAGCCTTATTTATAGTCTCTGGTATGTCCCGTGGTTTTAAACTTTCGCGAAGTACCGTTCGGTTAGGGTTAGAGCGTTGTCTCCGTTCAGGCAGGCCAATATCCTTCGCAATTCATTTTACAATTACCTGACATTTGTTTTGTAATTATAAGTCATGCGCATGTGTGAATATGTATGCGTCAAATGTGTGTTTAAAAAGATTTCTATTGAAATACCAGAACTAATCATCATTTGACATTCATAAGGCGAACACGAGAAAAGCAATGAATTTTTCGTTGTGAAACTGAGCTGAATTCTTCTACGCAATTACGCGTATCTACGAGGTATAAAAAAATTCGTTCAAACATATATTTCTTTTACCAAACGCACCACGTATACGTAATACGTACACAAAATACAGGAACCGTGACTCGATCCCGATTCGGCGAATCATCGATACGCCGCCTACCCGACATCGTTACTTTTGTATCAGGCTACGCGACCGCGTAACGCGCTTACACACACTCGCGCAAATAATTACAGCCTTCTAGAGGATCGGAGCCACTACGGAATGGAGAGAGGCGGAGGCGGAGTAAGAGGCGGAATGGGAGACGAAAGAGGACCAAACGAGCCAGAGTTTCAAAAAGCATCCCGCCGATAATACCCATATTCCCGGCCATCGAGACCCGCAGAGCTGCGCAAAATTCCAGACTCGCCTCGCGTTCTTTCCATCTCCCTCCCTTCTCCATTTCTCTCTCTCCATCTGTGTCTGTCTCTCTCCCGCCCCCTCCCCCCTGACCCCCCCGTTCTCTACGGAGGAGAGAGCAGGCCAGCTACTGGTTCCCGTGCTACGCGCGGCATCGCCGGGAGCAACGATAATATAAAGCTCGTCGTTCTAGCCGTCGCGTCGCGGCGCTACGCTTGTGGCGCGCGGCGGGACGCGCGAGCGAAACGGAGCAAACCGGCAACGAGTATATGCGTACTTACACGAACGGGAGGTAGGAGAGAGACGGACTGTAAAACGGGCGCACGTATTCATCGCGTATGTGCCTCGCGCTTTCATCCCGTGCGCAAACAAACACGCCGCGGAATGGGGCACACGCGCATGCACGTACGATCGGACAAAAGATAATCGTGGCCGGCTACATACAACACCGGCCGAATGGACCAACGAGCGGTGATATGAGCTGAAGAGACAACGGGAGGACGAGTGCAAAACGAAGAGGAGGTGCGAGGGAATGATTTGTGAATTAGAATGGGGAAACATTAAAAATGATCTAATGTAGCGATGTTCCATGCTCGATGGGGTAATCACCCCCGTTCTGAGAACCGGTAGGCGTAAAAAATGTACGCTGAGCGAGCACAAGCGTAGTGACGTCCGAAGAGGAATATACGTGAACGAAGAACGAGACCGAGAACGTAATCGGAGTAGAAAAAGGGTGACGGAGTGAAAGGAGTTGCAACGGGAAGAACAGAAAGAGAAAGAAAGGTGCGGAGCCGGGTAATAGGGAGAGAGCCATCGGTGTGCACGCGGGGTGAGTCGGCGCGGGAACGAGCGGTTTCGTGGGTCGGTGGGTGGACCGGGAGAGAAGCGTAGAGGACTGAGATAGAATGCGGGCACAAAAGAGGAGAGGAGGAGGTCGAAGGTAGCGGAGGGTTCAGCGGGATGAGGTTGGTTAGGCGGACGCGCGGGGCCAAGAGACGGCCGCGGCGACAAGCAGCTCGTAGTAGAGCACGGGAGAGGAGCGTAGCGTAGCACTCCGGCAGAGAGGCGGGGCGGTATGCCGGGGAGACACACGCTGTGCGAGAGGCGCTGGCTGAGTTTGTGAGCACGCGCTACTACTCTTCGAGGCTCGAGTCCTATCTGGCATAGCGTGTCCCTCGTTCTCTCCGCGCTACGGGCTTCTTTCTCGCTCGCGCCCTTTGCCTTCGGCCTGGCTCTCTTTTCGTCTCTCGACGTCGTCCGCGGTGCACACACTCTTTCTCTTTCCATCTTTCTACCGATTCTCTACCGTTCGTTCTCTCGATTCGCTCCATTCCGTTCCTCCCTCTAACCGTCTTTCTCGTTCGCCCGCTCATTCGCTTTTGCACTTATACAGCCCGCTGTATATCGGTCTCTCTCCTACTTTTCCATGTTCGCACCGCGTTCGTCGCCGGGCTCGTTCGTACTCTCCCTCTGCACCCCTCTCGGTTCGTTCCTGACACTCCAACCAGCCGCCCCCTGCCCCCGTCCACTCTTCTTCCTCGCGACAGCCGCATCGGTTCTCGTTCTGTGTCCTCCTCCGCGAGCACGCGTACGTGTGTGAAAGTGTGTAGATGTGTGTCAGGATAGCTCTCTTTCTCGCGTGCATAGCCCGGTTCATCCTGCTGCTCGACGTTTCCCTGGCCTCGTCTCTCTTTTTCTCTATCACGAATCACTCTCTCTCTCTCTCTCTCTCTCTCTCTCTCTCTCTCACTCGCTATGCAACTCGGTCGCTCTATCATCCTCGTCCCTCTACTCTAAACCTAAACGGATCCTCTGGTTCGTTTCCGTGCGTCTCGGCGTGCATGAGAAAGGTTCAGGTAAAGACGAGCTCACGTTCCATGGCAAAGCGCTAGGTGGAATTGGTATATCGGGGGGATGGAACGCGCGCCACGCTCAGACTTAAACTCGTGTCCTAATTGCATGTCGTATAGCGAGAAAATCGCTACTCATCCGACCGATCAACACGACAAAAAACAAACAAATTACGTTCTATGACCACGTCCGCATTCGCAATGACATTATTTATCAGCTGCATTGTTCGAACAATAGCTTGCCTGGCAGCAATCATATAAAATAACTGCAAATATTTGTCAAAGATGTTACTGTAAATTGCAAATAATGTACTACAATGAAAACTGCAATTATGTATTGCAATTAATTATGGTTTAATAGATGTAGCATTAGCAGGATTAGACGTACTCAAGACGGATGTCTTTTGTAGACGAAATTCGAAGGCATTCCGAGTTGCTGTACCGGAAGGACGGGCCCGAAAGTCCTCCTGCTCTGTTACGACCCTTTTCCCTCCCTATCTCTTCCTATAAACTGTCGCGAGTAAGTACGAAAAGTTTCGAAGCACCGGATAAAGGAGCCTCGATAATTAATAGGAGAAAATGATGGACGCTTGCAAGAGTATTCAAGATACCGATGAAAGACCGTCAGAAATTACGTCGATGCGGTAGGATAACGCGGATAGAGAAAGAAGTATTACCAGTGAGGAAGGAATAAAACAGACGGCTAATTAACGGTCGTGCTACAAAGCTGATACGTCATTAAGGTGACGGCTGACCGAAGTCCGCGATGAAAAAGTAGAAAAGCATCGCGTATAGTACTTATTCACGAATCAAGTTATTATTTCAAACGGAGAACAGTTAATAACTTCAATGGCGACGGGCTCGAGAGTGAGAATCGCGATAAGGTAAATGAGAAAAGTAGTAACGAGATTGGCGATCTTGGGAAGTTTTTCGAGCTACCCTAGCTCGTTAAGTTGCCGTGGAGAATTTGTCGGGAGACGCGATTAGGTTACGATAATTAGTAGCGACTACGCGGACAATTATAAAATCGTAGAAAATGAAGATCGAGCTCGTTACGAGCTCATTCACTCAAACAATTTTCATAAATAAACGGCATTGAAAAGTGAAAATGAGAAATTAAAATAATACGTTTGACTAGCTTTTTCATAATCGTGATGAAAGACCATGTTTTAATTTCAAGGGTCATCAAATCACTTCTCGCGAATAAGCAATGAAAATCCATATTAATAATGAGAATAATAATACTTATAAAGCTCAGGTGGATCACAAAACGATTGTGTCCGTACTATATACACATATATAAATCCATATATACCTGTGCACGTACATAGATATGTGTATGTCTAATATATTGTGCCAATGCGGGCATACGACTTATGAATGAATACACCCGAGGTACATATATAATCATAGTTATGCCACACATGTGCGCAGACAACGTCGTGTATAATATCGGTCAAATCGCTTGAGCTAGAGCAATCAGGTTTTGCGCGCGTGCACAAACACAACCGCGTAGATCACTTTCATGAGTGCATAATCGTCGTTGAGCCGTCGATTTGTTTTCCGATCGTTAACGCAGCATATTAATACAAATATGATAATGCCGACAATAAAGTAATCGCGTCGCGATCTCCGAGTCCGATTAAAGAAACCTGATAAAAAACAATTCTTTCGGATACCTGTTTTAACCTATCCTAATTTCTTCTCCCTATTTTTTTTTTTACATCTGATATAAAAAAAATATAGCATTCAGAGAAGAAGTACTTGTACCTTAAGAAGTCAGCAAGATGCTTCACGCATCGGTTGAACAGAAATTCTTGGCTCGACCCTCGTTATGAATCGTCGTTTTTAATGTACGCCCATTGATTTGCTCCAGTGACATCGAAATAAAACGCACGACAATGCCGTGGTGATAAAGAATTTGTAACCACTGCCGGCGGTCCCGATATATTACGTCCCAGCGGAGGAGGAAACAGCGGAAAAGAAATATCGCGTAATTTATTTTTATCGTACGCTGGCGGCCCATGTATGTATCAAGGTTACCCCGCGACGAAGAAGCCCTAATTTGAAAGTTCAACTATGTCTTCTGGCACAATTTCACCCCGCGAACAGTCCTTTATCATCCACGGCAGCTGTTAATTACCGGATTAAATACTGGTCCGCACGGAAAATATTATTCTTCCAAGAAAAAACGAGCTTTCAAAACTGTACAAAAATTCCTACGGTCGGCCCCATGTACGGTTTTATGCGAGAACACATTATCATCGTTCGGGATAATTTTAATTCGCGGCATGCTCGCCGCGGTACGCTTATTTCACGCGGGGGGTAAAACACTTGGATAATTGCAGGCATTCACGATGCATAAGCGGTGCAAAAAAAGAAACGTCGGCTCGCGCGCGCTTTGTTTCCCAACCAACAATTGCTTCCAGAATCTGCCGAATAAATTATTAATGCGTAATGAGAGCGCAAGCTGTCGTTCGTTATTCCATTGAATTACCGCCAAGCGATCCTGGTAGCGTTAAAAAAACTGATAGAGTTTTTGCCTCTCCTCGTTTGATTTATCATTCAATATCGGAATAAACGTCTGCCTGCCACTACTTGCTGTTTAAAATGCGAGCAATGGATCGGCCCATTCCATTAAAAGTTGGCAAATGCTTATTTATTATGAAAATAAAGCAAGTTAAAATATAAATGGTAAATCGTCTGCGAATGAGAAGTTCATACTAAATTAGAGTAAACTGCTTTCCCCTTAAGCTTTCTGTAAGTGCATGAACTCTGCAGTCTACTCATAAATAAGATTGAATTAATTTACACATGTAATACGAAAAAGAAGTGATGCAACTACTTTATTATTAGCAAATCAGAAACAAGCGAACTTTTCATTTATTATTAGACGACGTGCTTTTAGAATCGTGTCAACGCGACGAGGTTTCCAAAGGTGTGACAGCTCTTTTGCCTCCTTAGCCCTGTACGTGTTCTACGTAATGCTTTGCAGTAGCATTTGCCGAGTCTGACGAGTTGTGTCTTTGACCCTCGCAAGCTTTGACCATGACACGATATAAACGAGCCGACAGTCAACGCTTATTATCGCGTATTATGAAGGTTCGTATGGCGCGTTACAACTCCGTCGATGTCACAGCTGCAAAATGCCACCTAGATCCAGCGTAAATTAACATAACGACGGGAACGCGTTAAGATCCGTCCCAGTGCCGCGATTCGGAGAAGCGTGACGCGGTGGATGGCTCCTAAGAAACAGCAACCTCGTGTCGATCACGAGGTGATGTCAACGATGAATGTTCACGGGAATGGTAACTCTCGCTCGAAACCTGTCCGCTCTTTCCTCTTCGGATCCGAATCAGTCGATGAGGATAGAAATTCCAACACGGCGACAAATACGCAAGAATTCCGAGGTCTATACGTATTTCTTAGGTATTGGTAACGCGTTATCGACGAATAGATAGCGCGAAGATTATTACGGAGTGTATAATATCTGTGGACTTTTCCACCACGATATTAAGAAGACGGAATAAATCAATTCTTAAATCTCTTAAATCTTCCAAGAACCGACACCGCTTATTAGACAGCGAATTTTCATGCAAAACACAATATCCATGATAACAGTACTTTAAACAGTCATTTCTTTTATCATTTAAACATCACAATGTGGACTCTGCTTTCAATATTCTGTACTTTAATACCGTGTATCATATTTTCTGTAAACTCAATTTCCTTGCGAAAGCATCAAGTCTGCAGTTTGGTAATTATACACACACTACATGATACACGCTTGAGAAACAACAATGAACTAAGATAGACATCTTTCGGTCGTGCGTAATTCGAGCGTTGGTGGCACCCACGGATCAACCTCGACTGCTAAACTTTTGTCACAATAAATAACAGGACTACGTTTGTATATACAATTTTGAAGTATTATGTACCGTTTCGCTTAAGGAAATCAGTGTTGCTAAGAAGAACCCTGAAGCAAAACATTCGTATGAATCCAGAACAGGCCGGTGACCAGACACGGCCCTTTATCTCGCACCTATAAACAGCAGAATAATAATTCGAGCGCGCGAGATGATGGAGCACGATATGGACGACTAATATTATATCCGACAGCTGAATTCCGATATCGTCGCGAGAGGTCTGCATGAAATTATCAGTCCGGTCTTATCGACCGGATTCCCCTGTTCGCCGAGGCACACACAGCCGCACCGATAGAGGGTCCGAGAGCACGCGCGATCGTGGTATGCCAGGCGAGAGATCGCCGCGACGCGGCACATAATTTTTACGTCTCCTCGGGGGAGAGCCAGTCACGCAGGCCAGTTTGACGACAACCAGGTTTCGCCGGTCTCTCCACGTCGCCATTACCCAGGCATTCGCGAAGAAAGCGCGCACCGGCCATCGGACACACCCTGCGTGTCTCAAGAACTTCCCTTATTTAGAGTGCGCGATGTTATAGCGGACCGTCCAGGGGAGCTATATATCGGTATCCTAGCGTGCGTTCAAACTGAGATCAATAAAGCGCTCCTTTATAGACTTCACTACACACGCTGTACAAGCTTGGCCAACTCTCCCCCTACCGTTCCTTCGTTCGTTCGTTCGTTCGTTCGTTCGTTCGTTCGTACGACTCTCTCGCTCTCACACGGCCGGTGCACATACAAACGAAGAGTCAGCTTCTGCCACCTCCCTGAAATCGCCACCCCCTCTTCACCCCGACCGGCGGGATCAAAACGCAGCGCTATGGCCTGCTGCTACGTTAGCAACCCCTCGGTCCGCCATCGTTCAAACCCCGCGCTGCTGGCAACTACGAGGCCATAAATAACCGAATGACCCACCGCGAATATAAGAGGCAGCTACGCGAACAGCTCTACGATCCGATCACCCGTTATATGTACACGCGCGTAGGTATATGCATCCACGTATCATCCCCTCTACTGAAATTCTGCGAGCCAGTTCCTCTCTCGACTGCCGCTTCGTTATACAATTATCGGTAGGCCTCGACCGCACGTGTAAATCGAATGCAAAAAGATCTGCACACTCCGGGTAGGACGCAGAGATGTTTTCTGTCGACTTGCGGTCAACATCTCTGAATAACATAATTACGACCAGTAGACTGGGGATTTTATATAAGTATTTATAGAAGAATTAGATGTGCACAGAATATAAAAAATGCATCTAATATGTGAAAATGTGCAGAACGTCAAAAGTATAATCGATGTCCTTGGAAGATAAAAGAAGTTTCAATCTAGATTTCATTTCTTATAATGATATCACAACAGCTTTATCATTCATAAAAATCCACAGTCAGTGAATTTTGGAAACGTTGCAATAAAAGCCTGTTTCCAACTTAATGAGTAAAAACAAAGCTTGTTTGATTCTGTGCCCTAAATATCTTATTTCGTATGAAACTCTACAATCTGGCGATCAGAAACAGGGAAATTAATTGAAATGTAACAAGTGTGCCGAATTTCAAGAAGCTCTTGATCTGGATTATTATGATCCATCGACCTGGCAGCTAATGTGAATTCGCTTTGGGAAGACTGAAATATCTGTACACCGTGAACAAAACAAATTCGATATATACAATATACATTTTGTAGAGATCGTGTATAATAATGCCGTACGACCTCTCAACCGATGGAACACACAATGCTATCTGTTTCGAGGTTGACTGAACGGAGTCTCGCTGTATGTATAACAAACGGTCGTTATTGCATTCATCGATTAACCGTAACGATATGGAACACGAACGAAACTCGTAGGTTGAACCCAGGAAACCAATTTAATTGAACTTTTTCAAGATTTTTCCGAGTCGAAAGTCTTTCAGTGATGGCGAAGGTACCATCGAAGGTGTAATTAATATGGTTGTCGTATCAATCACCAAGTACCGTTACCGTGGCCGTGTTAAAAATTGTACAACTGCAGGTGCGCGATCATAAATAATTGACTTAACCAGCGATAATGTATGATACCTCGGTCGGCCGCGATTCTACACTGTCGTTCAAAAGTGTGTGCCCTTCCGCACGCCTTCCCCTTTGGTTGTAAAAAATAATAGACTTCATTTCTTGTTTCCTTTTCCTTCATTGTATTTACGATGTTTAATATATATTGCATTTTGGAGTAATGAAATGAAATCATTTAAGAATGTGTAAAAGTAATTGATAAATTATTCGAATCAAATACATAATACTGGACCTGAATGCATCTACCGTATTTGAAGAAAACAATTGACATGCACCAGTCTGATACCTGTTTTACATATCTAATTGTATTACAGCTACAGAAGTGTGCATATACTTTTGAATGGCAGTGTAGTCACCCGTTACATGCCAGAGAGAGAGAGAGAGAGAGAGAGAGAGAGAGAGAGGACGCAACGCATCGAAACTCGGTTACAATCATATTTCAATACGTGTTACAGTCAATCGTAGAAGGTTTCCCACAAGCCTGCAATCGGCGATGATCCAGGTGCACGCTCGTTGGACGCCGGATCGTTAAACGTCGGCATTAAAACGTCGAGCACGCACAAAAGCCGCCACAAGTATTTCAGTTCGCGCTACAATTAGAAACGGATGCTCCGCATCTAACAATAAGTGGCTGGCAATTTCATATCGCTCTCCTTCGCTCATCACGTGTATAACTAGGTGTACAGCCTTCCGCCTTCATTTACACCGCACTTGTTAACTTTACGACGAAGAATTCGGTTCACGAAAGAAATCTGTAAATGAAGTCGTTGAAGGCCAATTTCTATTCGGAAGAAGATTCGCATAATCAATGAACATAGCGAACAATAATGTTACGATGTAAAATGCTATTAAATCACTCGTTGAGAAAAGTGATTCGTGGCAGATAAAGAGACATAGGATGCGTTAAACGGAGTAGCAGCAAACAGTGGCCAATTAGGCAAGTCGAGGGAAAGAGATTGTGCAAATTATCAAGATAACATGATAGTGATAGGCCGATATGTTTTATAATGGTCGCGTGGAGGGCATGCGCGGTGCAGACAGTGCGGCAATTACTCGCCCCGCGGGGGATGTGTAATTCAATTCACAAAGGAAGCGCGCGTAGTACGTATTCACCGGGACTGATGTATCCGGCAGCTGGCACCTCTCTTTCTCCTTCAGTTTTCACCGATAGAAAATGTTTTCTGAACCTTCCGTAACCCTGCCGCAAACGTAATTAAACGAACCGTGCACCCGCCGTGTAATCATGCAATTATCCTATCGTAGAATTAGCGAAATGATAGACCGTTCTGGGCTTTTAGCGTCGCGAAACCGTAGGATTAGTATCCCATTTAAATAGAAAAGAAAAATTCGTCGAATCCATGCATGGAAATACGAAAATACAGTTAATTCGCAAACACGAGTTGTTCTGGGATCTGTATGTTGCAATGAGATTACGGATTTTATGCATTCACGACAAAATGTGGTTGATTGTGTTGACAATACATCAAAAACTAATATATTGTAATGTATCAAAAGCATGTGACATATCAAAAGCTGAGTGCATATTATAATGTTTAAATGATAAAGCAAATTTCTACCTAACATGCATTTTTTATCTGGTACCATGTTTTATTTGGATAAAAATCTGCACTCTATATAGTGACATATTAGTATGATTTATCAAGCAAGCCATTGAAGAGGGAAATTAGCCAATTTCAATTGTAATACCGTAACGTATGATCACGCGAACACAACGAAAAAGTAATGCCGCTTGATGCGACTTGATAACCTTGACTCATCAAGAATCGAAGCAGAAGAGTAAAAGAAGAAACGAAACGGTTCGAAGGGAGAATGTGTCCCCTCGATAAAAGGTCTTCCCTTCTTTTCCGCTAGCCTCTTTATGGGTGAGGAGCAAGAAAGAGAAGGATGGAAGAGAAAGAGGGGCCAGGCTGCTTAAAATATTTTCAGCTGTGGCTTCATAAATAACGGGTTCGCCGATGAATTTCGTTTAAGGGAATATTTGACTTGGGATCATTGCCTCGTCAGAAATTTGTTTTCGACTCTCACGCATCATTTCGATTCTACACATCAATCCCATGATATCTTTCATATCAATAGATTAATTATTAAAAAATACGACAGTTCCTTTTGTGAATAGAAGAGCCGTTTTCCTTTGGAAACTTTTTCTTAAGGAATACCTGTTAATAGATGAGAACTAATTGTAACATTTCTGACACTCACTGTGTCTCCTGTTGATAGCGGGGGGGGATAACAATAATATACTAGCTGAGAACCATGCATTTTCATGAATAATGATTAAGATTTTCAAATTCGGAGAACTAAATAGACTCGAATGGCAAAATTTTGGCCCAAAGTCTTACTTGAGCGATATTATAGCATATCTCAAATTCCTTATCCCAATAATTTGCGTCATAAGGTTTCGAAACCCGAGACGAGCTAACATTCGGCGGATTCTCCGCAGCGCGTATCTTTTTGCTCTTCGAGGGAGGAAAAACGTCGGCGCTCGAAGGGTTGAGGAGACGACGAGTCGACTCGGCGTTCTTCGGCCACGGTCCACGAGCAACGACACCATCTCCGCACTACGTTTTTGCCCGAAGCGCCTCTTCCTCCTTTACCCTCTCGTTTCACTCTGCCCGATCCCTTTACCTCTCTCTTTCTCTCTCTTTCTCTCTTCCAGCTATTCCATCAACTAACGGCGTCCTTGTCTAACCCTTTTTGCCAGATCGCGAGCGCTTCAGAAACAACGCGAAAGAGAGAAACACGAACGTGGAGGCTGGAGGTGGGACAGAGATAACAGGATCGAGAGAATCTGCACAGCAAACACCTGCAGCCCGGGTTCGTTCGCAAACGGGGAGAGAAAGAGACGGGGAAAGGTCGGCTCGCGTAAGGAGAGGCAGGATCGTTGGGAGAGGAGGAGCAGAGGGAGCGATGCGGACCGAAAGGCGATTTCAAAGAGACGACGAAACGAAGCTACGCGAAAATGGCTTCCGAACGATACCCGGGCAGGGAGGCCGGCCGGTTCCCAGCAAAATTACCAGGACCCATGCATCGGCCGCGCGCATCTACACTCCTTTCTCCAAAGCTAGTTCTCTTTGGGCTATTTACCGTAAGTTAATTACGGCGCGCTTTCGCGTCCGCGGCGACGTCGTATCTGGTTTGGACTTTGTACGAAGACACGCCATTAACCTCTGTTTCGGTGGACGTGCGTGCGAGAACACGCGTTCAACGCTTGTATATTGTTCAAATATTAGTAACCGGTTATTATTAATTCGCAAATTAGACGCGCCGATTAATTAGATTACGTCGCACGTCACGAAGATCGTGCGTACGCACGAACGCTCACGCGTTGTTCCATAACTCTGTTTATAAAGTGTACGACTATTCTCGCAATATTAATTTTTCGATTACGCAACCTCGGCTATTCATATTGGAACGTTCCATCTTTTAATGCCAGCGTTTCCAATTTGTACGCGCAAAGTCCTTTGTCGCTCTTCCGTCATATATTAAAGCCGTATATGACCGTCGAGCATCGTTAGTTCTGCCTGTTGATTCGCATTCAATACTGCCGCATGAAATTACACGGAAGTCTGTGATACGTGTTACGTTTGTAGATAATGAACAAAGTTTTAATACTGTTCATCATAAGAACACAGTTGATTTTATCTTCAGCTTTAAGAAGGAATAACAAGTATTAAAAGTTTCATCGAAACAGATCAAAATTACTGATCGAATCTTATTATATATTCAATGTTTCAATCTTTACAGTTTAATGACTGTAATACGTCAGTTTTTTATTTACTATTAGTTTCCACACTCCGTATTTACGCGATTAATATCTTCCGACGTCTAATTTCTATTTAATTATAGAAAATGCGTTTTTCTAGGATACATAAACTTTTGGGATTGATTGTATAACTAATACATCCTTAGAACCTCTAACGTATTAAGTCCTTTATTTCTAGCTGTTTGCTCTTCTACTTCGCTTAACTTAATTTTGGCCTCCGAGTTTATGTCGTTAGTCTCGTTTGGACGCTGGCCCGAAATTTCGATAATATTCGCGAAAAACTAATCCCTGTTGAGAACTAATAAGGAGTTTGACTCTCCTATGAAATTATGAATACATGCATACATACGTATGTCTTTTGAAACGAGAGTTAAATAGTTAATTCGCTGAAGGAAAACGTTGTGTTGATTCGCGAATGCGAAAAAATAAGTGTAAAAGCGAATAGAGAGACTCTTGTAATACTGCTTTCACCTGTCACATTAATTTCTATGATGTTTTTATCATTGCTTCACAAAGTCGATGAACGTGAACAATTTTTGAAATTCATGCAGAGATGAACAGTTTCCTTCAATTGGCTTGGATGTTGATACATAATTACCGAACGTAATTAATGACTGGCAAGCGGTGAATGCGATTTACCAGCCGCAGCTATGTACTAAGTGAGGGGCGCGAAATAATGCGGGAAGGTGGCAAGTTTTCGCGCTTTCCCGTGAAACTTCTGCGAGAGAACTGGGGAAGTGAATTACGCGTCGTTGGTGTAAAGACACGTCAGCTCGACCGAAATACAAGCCCGTGAATACGATCACGCGAGAGATCGAAGTGATAACTGGCGGCAACTTCCGTCGAACACGGTGCTGCTGGTCATTATAGCGACAGAAGGAAACAGTGTTCGACACCTCCGTGTTTTCGGACAAAATACGCCTTTATATGCGCGAGAGACGAGCGATCTTTACGGCGAATTACCCGCGACCCCTTTGAGAGGAGAAAGGAGCTCGGAATACTTTCACGCGATGCTTTTAAACTCGCACGGTTATGCACGTCCTCTCGCGTGTCCATACCGAGCGCTGTAACGTGAGCGCAACATGATCTTCAAGGAGGTTGAGAATAGGTGGGAGCATCCATAGAGATAAACTATTCATTCGGATTAAAGTATCTAATTAACTAACATACCGGCAATTTCAAACATTATTATGAGGTAAATCAGATTTTTCTTCCCCCTAAACGATTCCTCGTACGATGAATTCAACCGAATTCACTGAAACAATTTCTCCACGAGTATCAGTCATGGTTAGCCAAGAATCGCGGTAAAAACCGAGGAATAATGTTCAGCCGTAGCGAAACACGTTTGCTGTATGTTGAACGAGAACGCGCTGGGAGGAAAAGGAGGCGCAACGACATTTTCTCCCACGAGCCTGTGCGTTTCTACGCGTCGAACGAGGAAACGTCACGGCGTAGCTGTGAATCATCGTCAGCGATCATGAATCACGTTGCCCTTCGGGGAACCAAGCTTCAAAGCTATGGTCTCTGGTCGTCGTACCGAAGGATCCATGTAGGTGGGTCTATCTAGCACGGACTACGCACCGGACGATGAAATATTTTCTCCCTAACGGCAGTATAATTAACCCTTGATGCTCGGACTATCCACAGGTAAAACGATAGGATTACGAATTCTAGATACGGAAAATTTCTCTTTCGAAATGACGTAGGGACGTGGTAGGCTCGTAGTTCTCAATTTAAATATAATTAACCAGTTTCGTACAAACTTCGCAGTCTTAGTACAATGAAATCAACATTGTATAAAATAATTAGAAAACAAATGCGTTTATATAAATAGAGAATTTTTAGTAGAACGACAAGCGATTAGCATTGGAATTATACTTGATTTGACTTGAGTCAAAATCAAATTAAAGTTTCAGTTTCAGTGGAACAGTTTCTTTGTAGATAATGTGCAAAGAACTTAAGTATATTTACACAGAGATTATCAAATATAATAGAACGTACAGATAAGTGTTCGTATAATGGTTGTTCTACTATATCTTCAGCGATTACTACACTTCTACTGTATCTATCAGTTATAATCGCTCATTCAAATAATTTATACAATTCGATGAAATTCCTACAATTGTTGATAGGATTATGCAAAAGAGGAGGGCGTTTAATCCAAACTTGAAATTGTCGTAAAGCATTGGTCGCGTGCACACACCGCCGTGCTGATAAGATTTTTTCCGCGTTTGTATCGCGTGCTCACGATACTGGTGCGCTTTCGCGATACAGTGCGATTTAAATGCCTTTCCTGTAACAGCATTTTACGTCACGCGTCGATGTTACGCAACGGATGGCTGAAAAAAGATCTATCCCATAAAATTGGACGCTGTTATTGTTATGCAACAAGCGCCGCTCCACGTGTTAGAAATGGCTACACGAAACGAGTAAAAAGCTGCCTATTCTTTTTTAATTAGAATTTTTCTATCCCCTCCGTATAACATTGGCAAATCAAAGGCGATTCCCTCTGATTGATTATAACAATTTGCTTGAATTAATTACATCGTACCCAAAGAAGAATATGAAATAAATCTAACGTTAACGCGTAGCTCTACTTGTTCGGAATTCATGATGCTTGGTCGGGAGATGATTAAGGAGGCGAAGAAGAACCTGTTCAACGAAATTGACCAACCTATGTGAAAACGGAGTAAAGAAGAAGAGCATACAGTATGCAACAAAAGTTTTTAAGCTATGAGTTTTTAAACGAATAAAGAATATATGATACTTCATTATATCGTTTTGTGTGAACCGAATTGAACTGTTAATCAGACATTAATAAAATAATCTATCGCAATTTGTATGTATTAGAATTGAGTGACTGCATTCATGTTAGAGGAAATAGTACAATTGACAGGCGTTTCTTAGACATAACGTGACATTTTCTCGCTTTCTCGCTTGCTAACTCTTTTCAATGATACCAACGGTATCGGCCTGAACTAACCGCACAAGATACGCGCACATCGGTAACGCAATAAACGCATGGCTATATGTAGGCACTTGCCATACACGTACACAGTGTACCGAAGCGGTCGCGATGAGAGATGACTTTCTAGGTAGGAGGAGCGTGTAATGCAAAGTCAGATGACACGATCGATCAATAGACGTGTGAGTGCCACGTATCTGTGATTCCGATGCGACCGCATGCGAATTGTGTGTATGCACCTTGGATCTTATTGAACGCGTGCTTTTAAATTCTTTCTGAGTACTCACTGAGATGCTGAATTAAAATGCTGTTCACGATCGGTCTATAGTACTTTAAATGCGCAATTATAATTTGACTATTTATGTATTATGCGCAAATTATAATCAGAATCTAAAATTGTCTAATGATTCCGTGCTAAACCGCGTCAAGCAAGTATGTCTCATCATTTACACTCTCTTCAGTATACAAACAGAATCCGATATGTCTTCATGTAAGCTTACGTGTTCCCCACAGAAAGGCCGAAGTTTGCGTTCGCACTAATTACTTCTCATTCCGTATGTAGGTAGCACATCACCGCACCGTAAAGCGCAAATAGGGGCGCGGCTTGTGTGCGTGGGCCAAAACGCGCGTGTGTTGCGTCCAATGCGCTCTCCTTCTTCGCCTGTCTTCCCTCTCTTTCATCTTACAATTAGGCTACTCGCGAACGCACACGCGTAGCCACGATACGACGCGTACGCACAAATGCATGCGTGCGTGCGTGCGTGCGTACACGTGTGGTAGAGTATAAAGAGTCATTGCGGGAACAGGAGCGACGACGATGGTAACGACGAGTAAACATACGACCGATTTGGAGGGAGTACGAGCGAAGAAACAAGGGGAAAAGAGAATAGTCGAGAGAGAGAGAGAGAGAGAAGTGAAATGTAAGATGGAAAAAGATACAGCCACGGCGGTGCCTTCTCCTTTCTGTATTCTCTGTCCAGTTCTCGTCGGTCGCATACATACTTAACTTAGGTCATACCGGCACGAAACAGCGATAAGTGCTTCTATTGCTGGTCCGCAGCCAACGAGTCGCGGAATTCGAGACACGGTGGTCCTCAAAGAATTTCCACGACTTCGCCCGTCAATACATACAATTCGTTACGTCTATTTTTCTTCATATAATCTCAAGCGACAAACAGAATCCTTAAAAACGAAGTAAACCGATTTTTCCTCTGAACTGTAGGCGACACTTAGGTCACACTAATAATAATAATTGGCTTGTTTTCTTTCCTTAGATTTTCTCTTGATTAATTAATTCATCACCTCGATAATTATAATTATCCGCATCGATGCCTCTGCATTCATCCTCCTATCGATCTAATCTATCGCGATGCACCCATGCGGTAGATGATAAATGCTTCCTACGAATTGTTTCATCCCTGCAGCGCTATCATGATATATCGATGCCCGCGAAGAACGGCTTCGCGATCGATCTTCCCGTAAAAATCACGACCGATACAGTTTCGCCGAGAAACTTCCGCGTCGGGACTAATTATCGCTTTCGTACGGAAATAAATTATGTCGAGGTGGACGTTTACTGGCCGGGTTCATTGTTCGGCTGATTTACAGCTCACGGGTATGTATAGCCGCTGGGCTAGGCGAACACGCGACGTAACGTCATCGGGAGGAGTTTTCGTTTAACGCCGGCCGAGGATATCTCGGGAATCAAATTTCGCGGAACGCGATGCGATGGGAAAGAGAGAAAGAAGGTGCGCCTGAAGGGTGACCAATCACTTGCCGACCAATAAATTCCACAGGAAGCCCTTATTTTGACGTTCTCCATTCATTCTCTCCGTCTTTCTCGCGTAAAACGTACATCGGATATATCGCAGATTCTTTGTCCGAGTGAAATACTACCAGACAACTCTACATTCGTTCTCTTCGGTAAATTTCGGCATGGGAGCAGCGCGAGATGTTAAAAAAATGCAACGTGTAACGAGAAACTACTGCTGCCGATAAAATACAGCGGCCGCACGCGTCACGGGATTATACACGAAATGTACGGTAATTCGAAAACTGGCCTGGCTCCTGGTTCAATGATTTACGGTACATCTATAATCATGAATTACCAGAAACGCGTGCACCCGCGCAATTTATGACGCACCGATTGGTTTAATAACAAAACTTCATCTTCCAGTCGGCACGGTCACTCCTGTCGTGGACGCGTTTCGTCGTGAAATTCATTATTTAATGCTCTCGTAGGCTACCGAGAATTATCTCGTAACAGTAAAAGAAATAAATAACTAAAACGTTTGATTAATGTTTAGAGATTCGTGAATCGTTTAATCCATAGGCAACTAGTAGAATAATCATCGTAGGATTTACATAATATTGACGGGAATGAGCGTTTGAAAAAGTTGTCGAAGATGCAATGCGGCACTCGATACGATCGTTGAGTATGAAATACGATTCGCACTGTAACAAACGTCTCCCTCTCCTTTCTCCCCTCCATCCAGCACGAGTACTCCTCCTTCCACCGTGCTTTATGAATGAAGTTACACTCGCGATCGTTTAACTATAAGCAGTACTTCATTACGACGCTGTATTATGTAATCTTGAATAACAAGCCATAAAGGCGATCACATTAAATTTCACCTCTCTAGCATTCATCGCCTGGCCCAAGAACGTATGTATATCTATAAATGCGAATCTTGCTAACGAGCTAAACTGACGACAAACAAAGAAAGTAAAATATCATATTCAATACAAGTGAAAAATGCATCCTGATTGTTACAGTGTTTATTAGTGTATCATAACATTTATCATAGTGCATAATAAAAATGAGCTAAGAGAGAATGTTCACATTGTATTCAAAAGTTAATGCCATAAACTGCCGGTGGGTGCACGCACGGAAACTTATTATGGTAAATCGCGTGTGCAACATGCACCTGCTCTCTTCCCTCGCCCACCAACGCGTCACTTTTCCCGATCTTTTCACCTGGTCGCAACCCGACGCCGTGATCTCAAAACATGGCGAAATTCGTGGCAATACGTTTCAATTTCATCCAACACACATGGCACCCTCACGCGCTGTGTTCTATCTATCCTACGCGTTTCATTTTTTCCGATGCACCCGTCGCGCGCATCGGCGCCCGAAAGGGCACCTCGAATACATATGTATGTATGTATGTGTCTTCAGAGCATTGCACCGCATCCGGATATTCTCCTTTTGTCTCGCCTCGTTTCTTATAACCGAGCTTCGGAACAATTACCCTTTCCTTTTATTTTATTTCCCATCTTGTTTCTCTCATTCACAGTGCTATAGTAAGCTAATCCGGTTCTCTCCACATTTTATACATGGGTATGTATAATCAATAACAAGCGTAATAAAGTCGCGACATAAATCTTGCAGTAGGAAGATTATCGTGCACCATTCCAAATTACATTCTTATTGACAAGAAATTTTAAACGTTTTCTTTAACACTTAAACGAGTCGTATGCTCATTAAGGTAGGTCGATAGCATTTGCAAAACGTATACTATTTTAATACAAGTTGAACTAAACAGTAATTAAAGTTCTCAACTTTCATTTTCCTTCAAGAAAATGTAGGCTTTCCGTGAAAAATGTTTAAAAAATGCATTACAAAATTCTTATTTTTAACACGGGAGTTTATGGAAACTTTTGTATTTCATATCATATACGTTTTCAATAAAAAAATAGATGGTTATAGATTTTTAAAGAAAAATATAGGTTTCCGTGGAAATGAACAAAATAACAACGATCAAAGCCAATGAATAATACTTTTATCGCCCCATCATCGTTCCAGTCGTAAATAAAAAGTTGTTTATTTCATTTTGTTTATACTTTTCTATAATATAACATTAAAATATATGAATGTGGAAATGATAATATACATTTAATAATGAAATTTTCACTTCATATTCTTATTTTAAAATAAGCCCATTGTAGGGCCCTCTCTTGATACATTACCCAAATAACGAGCTACCTTGAGGAAATTAAATTGATTCACTAGTAATCCCACATAGCTACAATCAAATCATATAGAGAACACGGTTTAATTCATGCTTAATTTATAACTTCGCCAGATTTACGATAATGACCGTCGAGGAAGTCTGAACGCTATCAGTAAATTCGTACGCATAAAAGAAGCTATCAAACCTGTTAACCAAGGAAACTCATTGCTTCGCCTGAAAGATATATCTGATTTGCGAATGCAGGTTTTGTACAATCGTTCGTGCAACGTGTACGATTAGAATTAACTGTACGAGTATGTCCCAACCACTTCGGTGATAACATTTCATCTGCTCTCGTTTCTCGTCTTACCAATCACTACTTCTGATACGACTGACTGAAATATTGTTCCGCAGCAATATAAACACAGATGATTTTGATTGTTACACCTTCCAAGTCGATTCACTCTCGAAAGATACGTCGAATCAACGAACGTTTCTCACGGTTCGCTTTTGTAACAAAACAAATCGTGGAAAATTAATAGATGGCGGAGACAGAGAGAACGATAAAAAAACGTTCCTTAAACTCGTCCTTCTCTCTCCGCGCAGCCGTTAAGAGCGGCGGAATACCTGAGAAACTGGTTGAAAAAAGACGCACACTCCCGGTGAGCGAGATGAACGAACGAGTGCAATCCCTTCAGCTACGAGGAGCAACGTTTTAGTTCGCGAGGAGCGACGAAGAGAGCGAACGATACGAGTCCACATAGAGAGAAGCCGATAGGGAAACGAGCAAGAAGACACACGGGGTGAAAGGAGACAAAAGAGTAGAAGTTGAAGGGAGATGGAGAGAGTTTGAACACGGTGAATTTTATCCGAAACTGGGTACCCGATCTCCTCCCAGGCTTTCTCTCCGTCTCTTCTCTTGGCATCCACGCGATCCTTCGTTTTGTCTTCTCGTCGGTTCCTCCTGGGCCTCGGCATGTTTTTCTCTTTTTCCCTGCGCCATGCCGGCGTAACTTACTCGACCATGGCCGAGCGACGAGGAGGAACGAGGAAAAAAGCCGCGTGCAACGGAGAAAGTAAAACTCGCCAACGAATCTACATGCTAACAACGAACCCGTCCTAATTATTCCTCGAGTGTCGGGTAGGAAGATCGTCACCGCCGCAAAAGAGGGCGAGGGAAGGTAAAGATACAGAGGCGGGGAAAGAGAGAAAAATATAGAAGTGTTCCCTGACGGTAGACAGAGAGGTAAGCAAAGACGAAAGGGACGAGAGAAAACGAGATGAGAAGAGTGGTAGTAGTTAGTAGTCGTTCCACCTCGTGGCAAATGAGCCTCACTCTGTATCGATCACCAGAGGTCACGAATCGAGATAGGTAAATGTGCGAATATGTATAGATACGCGGAGGTTCGTATATGCATATATGCATAAATGTGCATCACGCACTCATAGCGATTGCAGGCGACCGCATATTGAGAGGAGAACGTAAAGAAGAAAGGGAAGAGGAGGGAGAACAGGAAGAGAAAAACGAACATGCAGTGGAGGATGGAACGACTTTACACTGGTTACTTGACTGCGAGCTCACTTCCGTTTACCGGTACCGAGACTTCTGCTACGTACTTCCGCATGCAAACAAAGCTCAGTGCTTTTTGTTTAACGATACATCAGCGAATCTCTTTTTCTCGTGGAAACGAGTCATAAACCAAGTCGAATCCAGTTTTCTCTTTCACTCTCCCAAACGATAAGGATTAAGGATACTCGACAATACTACCGTCGCCGTTCATTCAATATCCGCGTCTGATTCTTCCTTATCTACGATACGTAATCTTATATTCTTCAATTATGATACTACTAACTAGTAGAAAGTTAGCAAACATATTTTGCCCGCTACAGCTCTTCCAGAAGAATACAAAGAATTTTCCAAATTAATCTTACTCGTTATTTTACCGATTTATGAACCGTTGCTGGTAATCAATTTCTGATCACTAATACACTAACCGTCAAAATCGATCATTTTTCGAGCTT
This sequence comes from Ceratina calcarata, assembly GCF_001652005.2. Lineage (NCBI taxonomy): Eukaryota > Metazoa > Arthropoda > Insecta > Hymenoptera > Apidae > Ceratina > Ceratina calcarata. The sequence continues at coordinate 856,681 of NW_017180367.1, forward strand.
TCTGTGTATTACGTTAAAGAACATATGATAGGACACTCAGAGCAGGCAAAGCTGGCCAGTATGTGTCGGACCGTCGACCTAGAAACGACATTAGCTATTCGTAGCTGACGTCGTCAACTATTTAGAAACGATACTCTGCATTCCGTCTACGGGAACGTAGTCTTTGCCACAGCGGCACGGCGCGGCTCGTCGCGCCGCGTCACCGGGCTTTTCAACCGATCGCGGTTCCATTCCGTATCAGCGAGTGGAGGAATCCCTCTCTTTCTCTCGCTGTTGGCTCTCCATCGGCCGGGCTGGTTTCGATCGTGCGAACAAACCATCCGTAGCCCACCAACCAACGGTGGAATCGTGTTCCGTGAGTCCGTCGGGTTTGCGCGAGAGAGCTGCCGCTTCTCTCTCCCCCTGGCCACCCCTCGCAACCGTCTCCTCCTTCTCCTCCGCCATCTACTCCTCTCCCGCCCCCGTGCCTCATTCTCTCGCAGAGTATTGAACGAACGAGCGCGAGGAGAGGAACCAGAGGAGACCAGAGGCAGCGGCAGCGGCGACCGGAGAGAGAGATCGAGGCACGAACGCGAGCGGCACGAGCATCGGTGGAACGGAGAGAGTGAACCGCAGCGAGAAAACGGGAGACAGAGAAAGAGAGGGTAGGAACGAGAGCTCGAACGCGAACACGACAGAGCCGAACGGAGCAGGCGGCGAGAGAAAGACCGAGGCAATGTGAAGCACAGGTTAGCCGGGTAGCCTGTGCCACGGCATACAGCATAGCCAGAGAGACGTGTCGGCTCTGTGGATCCTCGTTGCTTCCTCTCGCTCCGCGAGTCTCACTTCGTCTCTTTCTTACTCGCTTCCGTGCGCATAACTTCTCTCTCCTTCTTCGCCTTCAACATTTCGCGTATTTCCTTTCTCCGTCCGGCGCGCTCACGAGGCTAGTGTACCTCCATCTAGAGCGCTAAAGTCCTCTCTGAAATGCGACGGTAACACCCGTCCCTCCGCCGGCATGTCTCTTCCTCGTCCTCTTTCTTTGCCGGCGTTCCTTTTCCTCGCTCTACGACCTGCGTCATTCTCTCTCGTTTCCTCTCGTTCGACGTTCCCTTCCCACGACGACCCCTCCCGCGGTCCAATCGCGGGCCTCCGTGCCGTACAGATTACAGAACGAGCGAAGAGCAGAACTCGGTGCACGAGCGGAAAAGAGAGCTTCTCGCCGTTAAGAAAGACGCTGCGAGAAGAAGGGAGATCACTGACTTACGTGTTCTCGTCATCTCCGCTCGAAGCCGGTGCTCCGTTTCTTTCGCGCTCGGACGGTCGCTTCCTCGTTGCGTTGAAACGCGCGCGAGAGACCAACGAGCATCGAGAAGACACCGGCGAAATGCCTGCGTTTTTGCAAGTCGAACGAAGGTTCAAGTCCACGCGCGAGCAACTTGAAGAACGACTTCAAGTTGGAGATACGCAACGTTAGACTGAATCGTCTGCGTTTAGGGAACTCAACTTTACTCAAAGGTTTGTCTATATGCAGATTCGGCGATGGATGCGTCAGTGTCAATGCGAGAAATCGATCGATGATTGTACGTGTGTCAGGAGTTGATAAGATAACGCATTTCGATGGAGCAGTATGAGAATGTTTGTTTATAACATTCCCGAAAAGATAGTGTTTGATCAACTTAATGACTTTTACCGCGTTGTTTACACAAAAGTATACGCATTTTTGTATCAAGTCAGAAACTTTCTTATTAATGCAAAAAGAGATACCGAATTGACAATGATACGTACGTCCCATAAAATAATACAACGGAAGAAATGGAACACACCGTGGAAATAACACGTATGCGTGGAGAAAGGAATAATTCTAGATGCAAATCGTGACATTACACCGATCATTAAAGCCAGCAATTAATGAAATGTAAGTCAGAGAGAAGCTAGAAGAAATAACAGCCAGTTAAAATAAAACAATCGATAAGATTGAGAGATGAGGGAGACAAAGCGGAACGAGAATAAAGAGGAAGCCGGCGCATCGTTGATCCGGAATACCGTATACATTAATCAATAACAAGAGGGCTGACCGTTTGTCGAATAAAGCCAGAATACGAGAAACGGAGCACGGATTTGAATGAAGCGAGGAAGGGAGACAAGAGAGACAAGGAGAATGCGAACACAAGAGAGCGCAATATAATGTGGAAATTCTGAATAGGGTAGCATTAGCTGGTCTCGTCGGCGAGGTGATTCAATGCTTGATGTGCTGTAATTAACGTCGGTCCTCACATATTTTTCCTCCTCGCTCGTAATCTCTCCTTTCGATGTTTATTATCTACGAGAACGATCCGCACAAAACCGCTGATACCGGCTGCGCACTCATTTTGCGGTTACATGACCCTTTCCGTTCTTATTCACAGAGAATTTATAGTTGGCGCAAGTAATACAGGGAGATCATAAATTAATTCGTTTAAGCGTTAAAACTAAACTGCGAACGCAGGAACAAAATGCATTTTCCATGTGCAGTTAGAAAAAAAGATATTTAAATTATTTCATTGATGAAAAGATATACTAATGGAGCTTTCTACTAAAATTAAGTTTTCTCGTTTTTTCAAAATGCATACTTCGTCGATCTTTTAAGCCTTAAGATCTCAAGTCCCGTGTCTAAAATCAGGATTTACCGAAAACCTGAGACTCGTACGCGCATACTTATTCATCTCCCGATATCCGGCTGTCACGATTCGAAAACGGAGCACGACAAACGTTGTTCGTATTCTTCCTTCCCCGAAGGCTGAATACACGAAATCACGGACAGCCGGAGATCTCTGAGAGGGCCGCGAAAGGTCGGCTTTCGATTTTTTCGTGGCAGCTGCCAACGAACTTAGGATCACCGAATGGCAGATACACTCGCCGTGAAAACGGCCACGTGCGTGTGCGTGCACGCTTGTATGTACAATGAAGAGAACGCACGAATACGTGCCCACACACGTGTATCAAGTTTCAGAAGGCACGTTAGGCGTTACCATAGGCTTTCTTATATGGAATCGCGTGCGAGAGAGCAGGCGTGCGCGAGCTGTACGTCTCCCTGAGAAACATTCAAAAGAAATAAAACGCGAATGTACGCGTTGGTACGTGTCGCGAGAGAAATAATTGCAGCGGAGAGACTAGTCGCGTAATCTGATGCGTGTATCAGCTCCGAGCAACAAACGGACGAGCCGCTTATCGGATTCTTTGTCTCCGCGAAATGAAATCGCTCCAGTTTTCGAGGCTCGCCGATGATTACACGTTGCGCAAATTAAATCGCTCTCCTCAATTTGCGTGACCAGAATGGAGATTACATAAATGATAATTAGATAAGTGTGCCGGTAGGATCAGTACGCGATCGCTGCTGGCTCGGTGCAAGGTTCTGCATGCTCTCTTGATAGAATTAAGATTGGAGGGAACGAGGCGTCTAATACGTTGGGAAGATCCCCCCGATAAGGAACAGTGTACACATAATAACGTTCCTTTTATTATTTAATGAACGTGGCTCGTTATCGAATTCGCGGGTTTGTTTAAATCAACGTCGATAAACCGAATAGTACTAGAATACTAATGTAATTTTGTGTGCGATGAGTTGACGCAACCAAGAGGTATGTATGTGCGTATTTCGCTCGACGATTGAAACGCTTATGAACCGATGCGATGTCAGCGTTAATTACACGCACTAACTTCTCTTTCACATCCTGTTCACTAGTTTCCCGTTCTATCGACTAACGTCTCAGAGAACTTGTCGCGTTTAGCGAAACGAATTCTTCGGTGTAGTGCGTGTCGCCGTTATTGAGAAACCGATAAACGCAAGCGAGACGGATCGTACGTTTTACGAGCATCTGTACTTTCTTCCGCGAAAAGGTGAGTAAGATGGACATTTATATTCGAATTTCCTCGTTTTACGGTACAAAGACGTATTGGGAATAAGCGCGACAGTAGCGATTTGCAATTATGACCGTCTGAGAGGAAATCGTGAGAAAAGAGGCAAAAGGAAAAACAAATCAAAAGAGACGAGACCCGGTAATTTGCTCGTATAATTGATTAATTAATCTTAATCAAAATAGATTACTCTCAGCGTAAGAACGTTAACGGTAGTACTTTTGAAATGATTAATTCAACCCGATATTAATAATTCTGGATTCTATTGTTCCAATTACTCCCTCTATCAGTTTGCCTTCACCACCCTCGCGGAACCCTCTCTCCTCTTTCGCTCTATGCGCACACGTTTACCTTCCGGTAGCCGCGTTTCAGCAAACTCGCGGATGTGTACGTTTCGGCGTGATTTTAACTCGAGTCGCATTGCTAATACATCCTCGTTTATTATGCCTTTCGTACGTGCGATCGCGCGAACGCGATCTCACAGTCGTCGCCCTATTGTTCCATTGTACCGTATAATATCCGTCAGCGATATCTCGAGCACGCGAACCGGCAAGGTCAACTTAAAACTCACGGAACAGTCATCGATGGATCCGTTTGTATAAGAAGGACTCGATTACATATAGATCACATTCATGTTACACTAAATAAAAGATAAGAGATAAGTAAACAAATTCAACTCCAGGTAGTAAAGAAATCAAACCCCTTTTCCTGACTTTCGATAGCAAAGTCGTACATGATCACTCCTTCTCTCTAAATGGGATCGTAATTACCATACTGTCTCCCAAGAAACGAGCAAACAAAATTATTTTTCCTTGCAAATTCATTGGAGGGTAGTTTCGAGGCGATTCCTGGCTTTTTAGGGCACGCGAGCGAACGGGCGCACGCGGAACAGCCGGTCGTGGGGCTCTGGTATCGATCACGCGACAGCTTCGGGGTAACCGTGTTCTCGCCCCTTTCTGCGCGAGAGGCGACATCTAATGTTATAATGATTCGATAGACATCGTTAAACGTTACGAGAATTCGATTATCGCGCGTTGTGCTTCCGCGGCCGCCTCTCGACGTTTGCTAAGTTATCACTAGACTGCGGGTTTTATGCATTTATAAGAAAATTCAATATGGAGAAGTTAGAGATGCTGCCTGTAATATAGAGAACTTTTTAAAATATCGAAAGTTAAATATATTTTTCAATATTATACGATATTGAAAATGATACAAGAAACGTTTATACGAAACATTATTTAAATTGATGCCGTAAATGTTTTAAATCAATTAATAAAAATCCACTGATCGGTTATTACCGTCATTATTGTGTAATAAATAGAGAGCAGCAAAATTTCACGTCCCCGAAGTGATTAAAATCGCTCTTCGTTATGTGAAGTTCGCACGACGAAAACGCGTCGCGCCGTTTTTGTAGATAAACTTTTAAACGCATGTTTTATCTGAAAAGTGCTAATAAAAACAATTTTTAATCGATTATAATTAAAAAGTGGGAAATCAGGCGCAATTATTTTGTTCTTGATTTTTGTCTGAACAACAATACGATGCGAGAATATTCACCTTAACGTACTGAAAGAATCAGGCATCAAAAGTATAATCTAGAAAGCAAAGAGAAGAAATACCTGTAAAGTACAGCGTAAAGAAGGCGAGTAAGGCACGAAATTTTAAATAAACCAGGGACATGCGAAGGCCTAACCAGCGGTAACGACCGTCGCGCGCCGTCGTGAATAACGACGTCGATATAATCGGGGATTTTCGAACGGGTGATGTGCGTGTAACGATCAACGTGACTACGAGCCGTAACAAAAATTTCAAGCATTACGCAACAAATACGAAAAAAAAACATAGCAAGCGTCTGCAAAAGCGTATTTCGTGAAACGCTTTGCTCATTCCAACTTTTTGAAATCATCATGCTGAACGAATTGCTAATATCACAGAAACAGACAAATTGAATTAAACAGACCAGCCGGTTCCGCATAACTGGTAACGATGTCTTATCAGTATATATGTAATAATAAAAATTGTCAATCGGTTATGCATATGGAATAGTTAAGACTGCACGTCTGACTGTTTTACTAGTGTTTAAGTGAAATGATTTACATTGATTATTAGCCTGCGGACTGACCATGGTTTACAACAAGGATTGTTCTAATTAAATCGGTTTACTTGAAAAGCTCTCTCGGTTGGCTTGCATAGACCCAGGCGGAGGGTAAACGTTTTTTGTATCGGCAAGGCTGAAGTAGACGCTTGTTTAAAAACGATTATTCTTCTTGGTAAATAACTTGTCGTTTTGTCCGGAGTTTCATCAGTCGGGGATTCCACAGTACAGATTGCACAGCCTAATGGCACGCACTAAAACTGCCCACGGTCACTCGTCGTTAGGACCGACCCTAACGGAGGCGATCCTCGGGATTACTAACGGTAAACGGAAAACTTTTGAGTCTTTCCCGAAACCCGTAACACCACCACCACCACCACCAGACCAGCACCAGCGCTTACTGGCTCGTCCTGTAACTCGAACTTTTACACTCTACTTTTCCAGACGAATATTCGTTCTTCGTGCGTTTAAATTCTCGTTACGAAATACCGTTCGATCGATGAATACTTACACGACGACAGGTCCGCGTTCACGTCACGTGACACACATTACGTCAACTTACTAATCCAGCAGACAATAATTAGACTAACGAGCCAACAAATATACCGGCGATTAAATACTAAACGCATCATTATTGAAACCTACATCAACCGGCTGTGCGTTGTAAACGCTCTCCTAATTTGGACGATGTACCTACTATGTTCAAATACGGGAAGTAACTTCAACCAATTTGTATCCTATGCGTAGCGTACGTTATCGCACGAAAGTTTCAAATAACTTTTAATATTTACGATAAATACACATTATCGATCACCGTTTTTCTACAACTGTATATTTGCAGTATAATTTTAAATATTCATCTGATATATTCTATATTCTTCCTATTATTTGATAATTGAGCCCACAACTTGAAGCAGTAGCCTACACGTAGAGACCGATATATTTTTCGATGGGACAGTGTACACACATAACTTTAACAGTGTGTTACAATTGCGGCCTACATCAATTGCTCCACTTCCGTGGGAATAGAAATACAGATATACTGACGACTGCCAAGGACGACTATAAGCGGCACCCTTGGTTCAGTAAACGTACAAATATGTATATTCGATATTGAAATTGTTTCTGTACCTTGTTCTCGGCCACCGGAAGTGACCACCTCCGTACGCCGCTTTTCCTTCCACCTCTTTCTCCTTCCGACTATTTTCCAACACCACTCTTTTCGCCCACGCAGCAACCAACGACAACGTCGAGGCCCACGTTCGATCACTACGGACACATCCTCTCCAGTTTTCTCCTCTTCATTGCTCTCGCCTCCTTCGCACGCTTGCCCTTTGTCCTATTCCGTGCACCGCATATACACACGTATACGTACACGTATTCACATACACACGCCGGTGTTCTACGTCTTCTCGAACTAGAACACCATTCTCTTTTGCTTTCTAGTTCGGTACGCAACTTGTATGCAAAACCATAGGCTTTGAATTTCCCCGAATTTCTCTTGTGTGCCTTCCTTTATCTCTTTTTTCGTCGGTAGTTCGATTTCTTCCCTCTCTCTGCTCTCCCTGTCTTTGATATCGATTCCACTGTACCGCATAGAAAACGAATTTCCAGTGAGCCGCAGACGCATACGAAGAAGAACGATCGGCCGCGCGCAGCGCAGAGCTGCGATCACGGAACCTCGTGATCAGGAGGAGGCGACATTTCTACGCGGTACGAGAATGACACGCGATTTCGTGCAAGCTATGAGTTGAGCTGAGAAACCGGCGGGGAGCGGAGAAACGGGAGAGCGAAAAATAAAGAAAGCGAGCGAGTAGGCGAACGGCCACTGCGCGTTGTCTATAAGCCAGTGAGTTTTCCTTTTCTTCGAACTACGAGACACCCTTCCCTCTCTCTCTCTCTCTCTCGCTCGCTCGCTCTCTCCACCTTCTCTCCCGAGAGTTCCAACAGCCTCTAAACAATGAATACAATACGCCGTGATGGCTGACGTGCGGACAAAACGCGCGCGCCGAACAATGTCCCGCGAAAAAACGCGCAAGGGTTTTGCTCTCTCCGCCACGACGCCGCAGAGAAGAGAAAAAAATTGACAAAAACAAGAGACCAGTCGTTACCCGGACTAGAGACCCGGGAAAAATAACGAAGAAATGAGAGTAGCGGGATGTAAGACGCGGGTCGCGTTTTTTTAACGACATTCGCGAAAATTCACCGTTAAATACATACTCCCCGAGCATTCTTTCCCTAGGATTACTCGTCTCGCGAACTGTTCAGCGCGTAGGATAAGTGTACCCTATTTCGTCCCTCCCTGAACATGAACTGCTTAGAAATAGAAAATAATAAAATCATTTACAGTTGAAAAAGTCGAATTATCAGCCAATACTTAGCTTCGTACAATAGAATTTCGAGCGAGTAGTTATAAACATTTAAATCAGTTGTGTTTAATGTTAGAATTGTATTTTTTTAAGTGGCCAACTATTAGAACAGTTATTCTACCATGATCGAGCGAATTTCACGATTATGTTCTCTTGACTTCGCGCCAGAATACGACGCACAAGGTGGAGGGCTTCGTAAAACTATAGTTGCGTCTCACGGATCCAGTTATGCTCATGAAATATGGCACGGTTGCGAGCACGATACGCTACTCTACGGAAACGGTCGAGCAGTGGACGGTTCCACGTGTCACGCCGTTCTTGTTAAACGTAGCATCAGCTTCTTCCAGGTTATCACGGATGAAATTTCATGTGTATCGGCGGAATTTCGTCAATTTTTAGGATAAACTGATATGTAAATGCGTATTACGGTAGACATTTGATACACGGAAGAGATTCAAACCACGACTAATCGAACAAAGACGCCGGTGCCAATTTGGTCATTACTACGCAACACACGTCTTGTCCGACATTCGCGGTCATCCGGCGCGGACAAACACGTAATAACAAATGACGTAATTATCCCTGTGAAATATTTTTCAAACGAGTATTCGTTCTATTCCTCGTGTCACCGGCAAACAGTGCCTGATTATATATTTCCCGGGACAAACAAGCGGGAAACGCTACCGCCTCCTTCGCGTCGCTATAGTTGCCACAGCTATACGTACTTACTACATACCCTTCGTTTCTAACGCGGAACGATTAAGTAACGAAGCGAGCTTGCACGAGTCGGTCTCACTCTCTCGTCCTCCCCGTGCACGAGAATAAATTCACCCTGCACGCCCCGCGCGAGGATCGATACGCACGATTATTTCGGGAACTCGCCCCGTTCTCTCGTCGGTCTCTGCGAGAGCGAGTTGTCGTTCGTGCGAGAAAGAACAGAGGAGGGAGAAACGGAGAAAAAGAGCGGAGCGTGGAGAAATGAACAGAGATAGGGCGAGCCGGCAGATAGAAAGAAAAGGGAGGCGTGCGAAGAAAAAGATGGAGAAGGAGTCAGGACGATACGGTGGTGTAGTGAGAGACAGAAAGACCCACAGAGACGGACCCTTTTTGCCCCTCTGCAAGAGGCTTGGGGAAAGGTCGAACCGACGCGACGCGATGCACGTAACGTCTCGTACAACGCGCGAACATTGAAGTTTTTCAACCTGGCGACGGAGTTGACGACGACGACGACGACTACGCGGCAAGAGACGATCGATTTTTATCGAAAACGTGGACACGACCGTGGCGGCGATACAATACAGTCGGTCCTCTTTCCGAGTTCGTAAACGAGTTCATTCGACAAGCAACGAGTCCCACGATACCCAGCGTGGCGCGTTGCGTGACCGAGCTCGTACGAACGAAGCCCGGTAATAAGCGGCTGAGAATCGTTCCAAGCGTATACGAGTCCTTTTTCCACTAGAACGAAATACGCTCAACGTAACCTCGATCAATTTACGGGGCGTCGTAGCAAGATAGGAAATATTATGCTAGACTACCCGCGTGTATCTTGAATTTAAATACAAGACACGTCCTCCTCGTCTTCTTTGTCTCTGTTTAAAAAATCGGACACCATTTAGTCTCACGATTTCTACAACCACAAATAACGAAATATCCATTATAATTTTTTCTAAATAATTTCATAGACAATGTATTCTCAATGACGATTAGAAAATATTTCTCGTTTAACAAGGGCTGAATGTTAAATGATGGAATTACGATCGAGTGGCTAACACTCGTTATTATATACTGTAAGACTATAATTCGTATTTTGAATAGACCAGGTATTACTAGGCTCGCAATAAAACAAGGTCGCTACGACGCCGAGCAATTTGTCGAAAGCAGTAAAAGCACCAGGTCAACGGGTATGAAAGTTTACTTCCTACGACACTAACTGAGATAGCCTGGAAATTGTGCTCTCCGTTTAACTATATACGATTTCAACAACGAACCCTGTGTACAATCTTCGTTTCCTTTCACTCGACTCGCGATCTGACGCTCGCATGAATAAAAAAAAGAACTAGACAAAAAGTATCCCGTGTACATATCCTTTCTCATATCGCGTTAATCTGTAAGTAAATATTTTTCATTGCAAACGATCAATCCTGAGCTATGCGATTCTTGAAATTTATTTCTGAACTTCGTGTTCTCTTCTCGATATAGAAATATTTATAGTTGTTCAGTTTCCTACAAATCATTTTGGAACTCAATTACAGCGGATTTTCAGCCTACGCATCGTTCCGTGGACGATACGCAAACATCTAATCATTCATGCGTGTGCCGACTGACTTAAAGGATTCATAGATTCTTTATTCATGTATGCTAATTGCGCTCGGCGGATTGCGCTGGTTAGTCACGAGATTCATCAGCTGGAAGGGTGAACGCGGCGTTTTACATTCGCTGAATCCAGCAAGTTTCCACGTTTTTCCATAATGATATTGTTCGCATAACGACCATTATCCTAGTAGCTATGTAGAATCGACCGTACGACGCGAGGCATCGTTTCGTAAGGCACGACACTAAGCTCGACTCCTCTTCCGCGATTAGTCACGTTTCGATTTCGTAAGACGATCGATCCTTCCACGGAAGATACGCCCCTCTTATCTTCGCGCTATTTTACTTCGATGTTCATTGTGTTTTGAATGTATAACTAATTTTACGATCGAAATAACATGAGAACGATCGTAGAATAGAATGAATGAATCAGCAAATTTTTTAAGAAGAAACTGGACAATTTATAAATTTTGTTTAGATTTTTAGACGACACGTAATATAATCGCGGTTTATAGAGGATTTATGTTTTACGAATGCAGCAGATATATACGTACGTTGAACAGTACGTTAAACAAACAATCGGAGGCAACATTGTAAAAAACCGATGTGGATCATTTTAATCACACTCTATCCACTTAAAAATATTCTCGAATTCTCTTGACAATTCTTGCCAACGTATAACTCATTGCATGTACGTTGCGAGATTAAGCAATTTCTAGATACGTCACTCTTGTCGAATGATTTGTTACTATTTGAGGAAGAATAAAAAATTGCTCCTCTTCCTTGCTTTACGAATCTAAAACGCATACGAAGATTCTCTGAAAGGGTCGCAATCGACAAATTGAAACTCGTCGAAACGGGGCATGGAAATAAAACACAACGCATTGCGTAGGAAACGGATCATGTATCTAATTGTAAATGGGATATAACTGTTCACGAATGTTATCGATTTATTTATCATCGATGTAAGCTACACCGGAGGGAAATCGAGATTACGCTTCGAACGACTCTGCAATTTCGCTAGAAAACTGGAATGCGACGAAGTTAACCGAATGAGAGACTGTCGTCGTACGTGCTTCCGTTGTATTATCTTTTGACCGATCTTCTCCCACTACCTTGCCCTAGACAATCACCCATCATCGATAACTATTATATGAACTCACGATTCTTTCGACAAACTCATCGACTATGTTCCAAATTTGTTCAATTTGTATAACTATATCCGTAATTACGTAAAGTATAGAAAGCCTATATCCCAAAATGAAAACGTAATAATGCTTATTTTTGTTGCCAACACTTCAATTTGTTACCGAAGCATATAATCGGAATTTAAAAGTTTACACGCCAATGTTGCGGTCCGACCTTCATTGGCGTAGAGATTTAGACGCGAAATACGTCGAACGCGGGTTCTCGCGGACGCGGCCGGAATGATAGATGATCTTAAGGTAAACGTCAGGTGCACCTTTGAAGGTGGCACCGTAGTCATCAAATTAAACGGTCGAAAAGACTTTTGCCAAGCACGAAGTCGGTGCGCATCCTCGGGTCTCCGGCCAGGGCCACTCCAAGCACACTCGACGCAAGAAGTGCTCTCACGGGGAACTCGCAAAAGAGCGCACATCTCGTTCTTCGGCGTCGATTTAGGTCGTTAACGGTAAAACGGCGTTTGCGCTCCGCGAAACCAAAGAAGACCCGTTAGGACGGCTCTCGATTTTGCTGACGTGCCTCCGCGCGATTGCCATGTAATTGCACCTGCACGAAAATTGCGTCACCGCGCTTCTTTAATCGTTACATACTAGGTTCTCCACGATTTCAATTCTAAAGATGCATCGGGGAGCCTTCACGAAGATATTATTTCCTCTCCCGCTTACACTTGGTTCGTAAATAATTGCCGATTCGTTGTAGAACGTGTTCGACGCATGAAACAAAGACATTACGAATTTCAAACGTGTTGAAAGATGACACGCTTGACACGCAACGCGCACGTCATCACGTTAATCTCTCTTTCGGTCGTTAGAGCCGTTCGAATGTTTCGATGATCGCCGAGCGACCAACCGTCAGAATGGACAATGGAAATCGAACCGGAGCAGGACGCGCACTAGGAATGCACAGGTTAAACACGTTTCACGATAAGAAAATGAAATAGGATGTACCGTTACTCGTGATCCCTTACGCACTAAATCTATCTTACCTTAATGAATTTGCTCCTCGTGCGTCGTGTCGCATCTAACCCTTCATCTTCTTCGCACTTTCCTGATCGTAGGTCGTACGTAGACGAACACACGCGTCGCGTAAAACAACAAACACCACACGATTGTTTCGATCTTGTCTGAGCTATCAATTTGCGATCTGTTGATCGGTTTAGTCACCGAAACACAACTGTGTCGCAACCTCAAATTTCAAGGACTCGAGCGAACTCCCGCACTTTTAAGAACAAAACGAGTTGCGTCGAACTGTTTCACCACGCGAATACCCGGTTCTCGGAAGCGCTACTTTTTTCTCCGAATTCCAAAGATACACAGAGCGTACTTCTTACCTAAAGTATCGAACGCTCCGCTCGCGTGTCTCGACGCGGTTCAACGAAGCCTGATTGCACCTCCTTTACAACAAAATATCATTCCACGTCTCCTCAGCTAGCGGTTGAGACAAGACCTTCGTGGAGACCTTCGACGCGAGCCGCACTTTGTGAGAGGGACGCGCAGGTATAACACGACGTCGTTGGCAATTGGGGCCTCCAAAGCTCACGACGAGACCTCTCTCACTCGTTTGGAGCCCCGGCACGACACGTCGCGGTGGCGTCCCGAGGAACGAGAAGCCGCGTAACGACGATCACACAAAGGACAATCGATGCTCTCCTTCTCTCTTTCTCTTCCTCTAAATTCTCACTGATATCCGTCGCACTGATTTCACACGAATGCCGCGAATTAATTTTGCTATCACGAGAACACCCGACCGTGTTTACGACCGACCGAAACCGCGCTTTCAACGACGCGTTACGTGTTCGTTTCTCTCGTGCTCTGCGTACGCGCGTACGTAATACAACACGGTTTGCACGTTTATTCACGTTGTCCGCCCAAACGAAAGCCGTGCTCGCGCTTTTCACGTCCGTACGTCGCGGGCGCCGATGGCGGAATGAACCGGTGGCGCCGCGAGCGCCGACACTGGCGCCCTCGTGAACTAATCCGCCTCCTTTACGAATACACGCGCATTCTCTCACTAATACTTACGAACGAGGGTCTCATCGATGCCAGAAATACGCCGCACGAATACACGGAAAATGAGTAGGATCGCACGACAGCTACACTCCGCCGAATCTATAATGGATATTCGCACCGACGGACCACCTGGTCCGCCTCTCCACGACCAACCATATAACGGGTGTCCGACCATTTACACAAACGCAGGCACTAGATCGTGTGGCCGCGCTATCGCTCGTATTTTTCAAAACAGTGTCCTTCGCGCTGCTGCGGATCGGCGTGTTTTAATTTCTGGAAGCATGAGCGATAATGATCTCAAAGATTCATTCACGTGCACCAATGGCCGATTTCTCGAATCAATCGTTCAAGAGTTATTCTGTAAACGATTTATATTAAATGACATTCCGCGATGTAAAACAAACGATAAGTACACGTGCAGTTACCTTATTAAATCGTAGTTCGATGGGAAAAATAAACATGAAGTTTTAAGAAAACGGACCTTCCAGTTTCTTGTTCATGGACAACGTCACGTAAGTGGATTATTGCCACAAACACGGATAACTGCGAAGAGGTTGATACAGTTACCTCGTTACCCTCCTATCGTAATCGTAATAAAACCTCCACTGTTCTCGAACTCTGCTCCCTGTAACTACGTTAATTGGTCTCTGAACAGCCTGCACGGTCCGCATGAACCAACAAAGTAACGGGTGTATAGTTTTTATCAGCTTCGATTTCTCGTTGGACACTTCTTATCACGATTGCGATCAAACGTGTCTTACGATTACTTCTTTTGTGTTATCAAAAAAAGCTTCGTTAAGTGATTCTTTGTTTTCTATTATGAAAGTGCGATCGACGGTTCTTTTGAGATCATTCCTTGATTTTAAAAAGACCTTGTAATCAGATCATCGGTGTATCATTGAAGGGTCTCCTAATCTATAGCCTAGTAGACGTATGCTAGAATAAGAGAAATTGACGAGCGTCCAACAACGAATTCAACTATTTCTCTCTTCCGATGCAATCTTGGAAATAGAGAGACTTTGAGAGAACTCATTATACCTGCTCGCACTTTGTCGTTCTCGGCTCGTCCCCGGCCCTGGCCTTACGCCGCGTCGACTCGAAAGCATCGGCGAACCGGACGGACGTTCGTTTCTTACTACGAAAAAATCGAAGGTTTCTTGGTTTCTTTCGTGTGGATTATCTCCGCGTTGTCAATATCTGTTAAAAATCTGGATGAATGCACACGTGTATAATGTTCACGCTTTAATGGAAAACGCCGCGGCGATGCTAAACGGTGGAGAACTTGTTCGCAGTATTAATAACTGGAGTAAATATTAGTATTATCTATATATATATATCTGTTATGTAACTGTGCGTATCCAATAAATGCGCTTGCGAGACATTTTGTATAATACGACCGTCGAGCATAATCGACACTTGCTTACCAATTATCCAGCTCGTCCGTAATTACCATCGCTCTCTAATTTACATTCAATTACGCAACTCATAGACCGTATTCGCGATAATCGCGATACCTAATGTTAATATACGGGAAATGGCGAAAGGATCCATAAAAATAGAACGCGCAATAGCTGTGAAGAAAGTTCCCCTCGCCTTTCTTCTTTCGTTCGGCCGCGAGTGCTCGCATTTCGTCGTCGTCGTCGTCGTTGCGCCGGCTCGAAAGTATTGGAGGACAGTCGTTTCCCATCCAGAGAAAGAGAGAAGTCGGTTCGGTCGCGTACCTCGCGAACCACGAAGCGTAAAGGAAAAAGAGAAAGAGGGAGAAAGCGAGAACGAGAGCGAGCAAGAGACACGTTGCGAGGGTGAAAGGGAATAGAGGGGTTCCTCGATGGTATAAGACGATGGAAGGGATACCCGGGGAAGAGGTTAGCAACGAGGATGGGCGAGGAAAAGAAGGGCGACGGCCAAAGGGGTGCGGGGGGAAAAGAGGAAGGGAAAAAAGGCACGACGTCCGAGTGGATGCGATACGCGCCGGAGGCCCGGAGATCGTACGCAATGCCCGTGGCTATCTAGCTTGACTCGTGAAAGCCTAACGAACGTTCTCCTCTTACCGGCTCTAACGTGAATTTCTGTCGTGCGCGCCGGAGATCGCCTCCTCAGCCAGACACCTGCACAAGATAATGTCCCATAATAGCTCCTGCACGAACACCGAGAATCGGCCACCGTCCATAATCTTTGGTAGTTTCCAAGCAGCCGTGTAGAATCGAGGGAATGTATATCGGCAGAATGAGATCGTTGTTACTTATGTGTGTAGAAACGTAAGTGCATTTATACATATACATGTATAAGTGTGTACTATGTGCATAGGGTACATATTATTCCAAACATCAGGTACATTCACAGAACGTAACAATATGTATGCATGAATGAACAAAGATTTTTCAAGTGTTTACTAATCATTTATCGAAACACAAAGTTGCTTATGGTTAAGTTTTCAGCGGACGTGTATGTATTTCTTTACACCTGTTCTCTATAAAATCAGCTGTCGTATCCATCACACATGTATATTCGTGTACACATGTATTTTGAATGTCGAAACTGAAATTTGAGACGGTGCAAAGAGAAATACAGAGCTCGAGCCTTGGCAGAAGTCAGAAACTACATACATTCTCGCTAAATGCTAAGAGATTGCGGGTAAATACCCGATGGTCATTACTGGGGCATTTCTTCCGATGAAGTGTGTAATCGCAATTGCGATGCGTGTATATAAATCTTTTAAATTAATTTCTCTTTCTCTTTTATTCGCTACTCTTCTCTACAACGGCAAAGGTAGAAGAAGCCCGAAACTCGTGTTTGTAGCCGATATTTCTAAATATTCACAGTCGGTCCCAAGTTTCGAGCATTTAATGGAGGAGAAAAATGTATGTACTCGATCGATCATATTTATGTACCTTATAAGCATGTTTGTGCGAGAAACTTTTCTGTTAGTTTAACTTGTTAATACCAGATTGATGCGTGGGTAGAAGATAAATATTTTCGGGTACTTATTAGTAGTCATTAAGATTTGACGACTTCCGAAGACAGATTTGAGAGTAGTTGAAGCAAACGTGGTTACTATTTTTGAGACACGTTCGTTATTAGGGATTTAGGATTGCGTTAAAAATTAACGAAGATTGATCCTTCCGAGGATGAATAATATTCATTGTAACCTTGACATAGTTCCCGTGCACGTCTTCCTAGTTTCGAAGGAATCTCATACTTCAGAGTTCACCTTCGAATTGCGAAACAAGACAGTTTTATCGTTAATACGCTCTCTACACCTCGAAACGTACGTTCCGTGAAACTCTACTGCATCGTGGCTGTGTACATCGATACTGAGTAACATTGTAATAAGATATGAGATGATATTTCATCTACTTGCTAGAAAGCATGTGTAAGTACATATGTATGTGTGAAAGTTGACTGAGTATGCATATGTATGTTCATGAAACCAGTCAAGTGCAGAAAGATGGATGAAATTCTCTGTTGATCGGTTAATTCGTAGAACGTGTTTCCGTGTCTATTCGGAACCAACCCTCCATTTCGATGTGTATACGTGAAAGAATGCCATTTTCATTTAGATATACTAACAGAATAAAAATAGTATTCTAGGATAGAAATAGTGGTCTCTCGTATTATGCAAACTACGAGGTTGAAGATCCTCGATTGGTTTGGACAAATGGAGTTATCTATCATACTGTTTATGCATTGCTCCTTGCATGGTAGCCGAAAA
Organism: Ceratina calcarata; assembly: GCF_001652005.2. Lineage (NCBI taxonomy): Eukaryota > Metazoa > Arthropoda > Insecta > Hymenoptera > Apidae > Ceratina > Ceratina calcarata. Next base: position 874,255 of record NW_017180367.1, read on the forward strand.
AGGAAAATCGGTTCTATCGACGACGATGACGATAATTGCGGAACGGATGGTTTCCAATTTACAGGCGGCGGCAAAACGATTTCGAAGCAGGCAGCCACGTAGCCGTATGGATCGAGCTTTAGAAGCCAGACGCTTTCACGAATCTCTTTGTGCAACACGAGGGCCGCAGGGCCATCTTCTTTCCTCTCGCTTTCTCTCTCCGAGCTTCTGATACCTAATTCCCCTCCGTGGACTTTCTCGTCTTCCTTCTTCAGCAGCCACAGCAGCGGCAACGTCTCCTCTGACGCAGCTTCTCTGTCCTCGCGACGAGTCATCTCGTTTAGGTCGTGCAAGCTGGCATCGGTGGCGGGACGGGGAGGAGGAGAGCGAGGAGGACTCGATGGCGCGCGGAGACGCCTGCCTGATCGTGGATGCCGAAGAGGAAAGGGGGAAGGATCGCTAGCTCACGAAGCGGGGCGCGCAAGAAGGGCCGGTTGCGAGCCGAGGAACGAGAAGAGGAACTGAGAGGCGACAGGGTCGAGGGAGAGTAGCTACGGGACAGAAGGATATATGACTGTGTGTATTATGTACTCCAGGACCCGTGTTACATACACCTCCGTACTCTCCGTGTGCACGTGAACGCCGAGCAGGTGTGCGTTTCCCTGTATTGGTCGCAGCGGCATGCCACCGTATCTTGCGAGCGCGCGAGCGTGTGCGTGCGCCAAAGCGAAGTGCAGGCTCACTTCTCACGCGAGAAGAGTCCCTCTAACCAGCTTGCATCGAAGATGCGGCGAACATGGAATCACGCGACTCGCGTAAAAAATGATCTTGCGATCCTGCGGAGGGAGAACGAAGCCAGGATACGGGAAGAGGAGAGGAGCCGTGCGGCAGGAGATGGGATAATGGTACATCGAATGGATGAACGCGCGCAAGAGCGCAGAGAGAAAGAGCGAAGAGGGTGAGAAAGGGGGAGAGATTCGAACGGTACACGCTCGTGGGTGGAGCGGAGCGGAGAACAGTGCCAGACAAATTGCGACTGATAATTATCGCCAGTAACGTACAGGGATATCGAGATAGTCTCGCCAGCGAGATAGTATGACCAATTTTTGACAGGTACAGATGTATGCAGGGAAAAAGGAAATAACTTGAAAGTGCTTCATTCGATTGAATGACCGGTAGATTGATGCATATTTGAAGTAAAATGCCATTCGACGATTTACTAGACGCAGTTAATGATTATGATATTAGAAACGATAAATTATCATCTTAATTATGTAATATTCCTTTAGACCTGTACCGAATTATATATATTATTTAATTATGTGAACATCGTAAAAATACTTTATAAGCACTTTTCTTAGTGTTGTGAGTTCATACTTAAATTCAGTTCTGGATTAAATAACAAGTGCACAGTAATTCATATATTATGATTTAAGTACATTTTCATGATTTCAACACTCTATTTCATAGTTTGTGTATTTTGTGATTAATCGTAGCTCACCGTTGAAGTAACTTAATGAACTTAATTAATATTACGCGACATACAGCGACCTCCACTGAAGATACCCAGCATCATAAGTATACATTTTATCCACGGAGGCTATTGGTATCGACTAAAGGTAATTTTTCATTGCATTATTGCATTGGAATGGTACAATATTGGATCGTGTTTCATCCATAATTAAAATATATAAAGATCATTTAAATATATTATTCCCATTTGATTACTTTGCATCTATACATTATCTATGAAGTTTCGCTTGATATTTAACCGTTTATATTTGGAAATAAACAAATTTTTGAATTTTTTTTGCCGAATGCTAGCCAAGCACCTACGGGATACCATTCTAATAACCAATAAGATGCTGTTAGGAACAGATTGAATGCTGACCGTACGAACCAACCAATGTAGGGGACACCTATAATAAATAAAATAGATAACACTCTAAAAGTTACACAATTATGTGTACTTATCATCTTGCATTTGTATCATGTACAAATCGTGAGCAAATAAGGTCACTTACTACACAT
>NW_017180367.1:877420-881583 GCF_001652005.2 Ceratina calcarata
CCTTTAGATCTGTACCGAATTATATATATTATTTAATTATGTGAACATCGTAAAAATACTTTATAAGCACTTTTCTTAGTGTTGTGAGTTCATACTTAAATTCAGTTCTGGATTAAATAACAAGTGCACAGTAATTCATATATTATGATTTAAGTACATTTTCATGATTTCAACACTCTATTTCATAGTTTGTGTATTTTGTGATTAATCGTAGCTCACCGTTGAAGTAACTTAATGAACTTAATTAATATTACGCGACATACAGCGACCTCCACTGAAGATACCCAGCATCATAAGTATACATTTTATCCACGGAGGCTATTGGTATCGACTAAAGGTAATTTTTCATTGCATTATTGCATTGGAATGGTACAATATTGGATCGTGTTTCATCCATAATTAAAATATATAAAGATCATTTAAATATATTATTCCCATTTGATTACTTTGCATCTATACATTATCTATGAAGTTTCGCTTGATATTTAACCGTTTATATTTGGAAATAAACAAATTTTTGAATTTTTTTTGCCGAATGCTAGCCAAGCACCTACGGGATACCATTCTAATAACCAATAAGATGCTGTTAGGAACAGATTGAATGCTGACCGTACGAACCAACCAATGTAGGGGACACCTATAATAAATAAAATAGATAACACTCTAAAAGTTACACAATTATGTGTACTTATCATCTTGCATTTGTATCATGTACAAATCGTGAGCAAATAAGGTCACTTACTACACATATACAGTATCCATTCACGTCCTTTCATGTTTAAATATGAGTACCACCCAAGGGGTCTTTTATCTACGTAAATAATTGTTATTACTTTTAAATTAATAAAAATAAAATAATAAAGAATTTGTTCTTTAACTAACATTTCGCTCCCGTTATATTGTATGTGAGATACAAGAAAGCATCTACATTAATCGATGGATCAGCGAACCACAATGCTTTCACTGCATTTGATGCCAATTCTCCGAATTCCGGAGGTGGATTTTCCAAATGTTTAGCCAATATTTCGGAACTAATTTTTCTGCACAGTTCCGTCGTTTCTTCAACCGTCTTCCTGCAGATATTCAGCCTAAAAGAGATACGATATTGATATTGCTATCCAACCAACGTTGTACCAAAATTAATAAGAGATTAATGTTATTACCGATCCTTTATACCCAACAAGTGTCCCTTAACACGCCAAAAATGATTGAAACCCTCTAGCTCTTCAGTCGTGGTATGAGCCAACCCTATAAGCTCGGGACACGTGACAACATACCCTACGAAACCAAATTGTGTGATCGCCATGTCTTTTTGATATATTCCATGAAGACCTTCTCGAATACGCTTCTTACTGACGGTCGCATGTTTCCATCGAATCACGTTTATTGCCTTGAACCATCTTACAACAAATACAATTCGTACAGCCAGAATCAGCAACAAGTTTTACAGGATATTTTAATACAACTTACTTTGAATTGGGGTCAAGCATGTCAGAGTTAAAGAGCGAGTATGTGAGCAACAAGGTTTGAATGAATCGTCTGTAGGATAAGCATAATGTGCTATTATTCTTCGTGTATACGAGAATCTGGAAAATGAAATACTGTTTATCTTGTATGCCCTCCCATCGTGAAAATTATTATGGCTAAACTTCGTTTCGGGGCATATTTCTATTTCTTTGGTATAATCAGATAATAGTCCGTGTACAAGGACGAAATACGAAGTTCTGATCCTCGGAATTTATTAATTTACAAGTTGAACTTCGCTAATTTTAATACTGCATGGTCAATTCGTTACTGGATAATCTATTAAATGTATATTAAAAATAGATTATCAAAAATCAATGCGTGTCGAACTGAGGCTGGTATATATCATTTGCATTTATTTGAACAGTTAAACGCAACTTCAGTCTCTGTAATGTCGATGTCACAAAATTACGAAGTACTTCGGAGATACCTAAAGAACGTATCAAGTCGAACATCGGGGACGCAGCTGTTGCGTCATGTAATTTTGGTAGCCATATAGGTCAATGTCGCGTCATTTCCACAAGCAAACAAAATACTGGTCTTTCGAAATTTTACTGGTATCGAATGCGTTAATAAATGACTGATGTATATAACAATATTGTAAAAGAAAAATGTGCCTCAAAACGAAGTTGAACGCTGTTAATAATACCTCCAGTAAACTCGGAACGGACAGTATCGCGATTAGGCCTGCTAAGTTTGCAGTTCCAAGTGCCAATAAATTATTCATATAATATGTCTGGCCTCTAGAATTCAATTCTCAATTAGTTATTTGCACTTTTTCGTGATACATATAGATTAATTTTATTACTTACCTGGTCTTCTTTTCTACTCACATTTTGAATAATCTTTCGTCAAACCATTCGGGTAGGTCGGCCGTCGTCACTTTTGCGAACTCAGAGTCGATGACATCCCTATCCTCCTGGATCGCTTGGAGATGTTCCTCCACCGTTCGTGGTTGAACTGGCAATATAAAAGCATTCTGAGTATACATATTTGCACAAAGTCAAAGGACAACATTTAATTTAGTTTACGTTAAATTACTAAATGCAAACGCTTAAGTTTAAAATCTTCATATGAATTCAAAGCACAATTGTTTAAAAAATGCTTGCATCGCATTAACTAGGAGTGATAAAAAATAACTTGCTTATTCACGCTCCATTATATAATATGTTCTAAGAAGTCCTAATGATACCTCCGATGATACGTCATGTCTTACATAAACGAGATAAAAAGTGATGTATAAAATTTGAAATGAATTTGAAATGAAAAATAGGCAAAAGGTATACAAGTTTCTATCATTTAACGTAAGTTAATATATATTTACAAAACATATTTTTATATAGTTAAGATAAACTGTACACAATACTAAATAATTGAACGGTACAATTTAATGTTTGTTTAAATTTTCTACTAGTAAATATAATAGAAATAAAAATTTGGTAACTCACCATCGTCAATGTGTTTTTTAATCACCATCACGGTCTGCTATATAAACTTTTCTTCTTTATAGTGCAAGATCACAATCTCCAGTCACATCAGAACAACAAAAAGTTAAAATTAAAAATTTCACCAAGCGCTCCAATATTTTTTATTGGTTTTGACAACTCATTTGCATTCTATTAAAAAGCGTAGTGAATATCAAACGTCGCACATCATCGCGCCAGGTTTGATAGAACAACCTTCGCTTTTTGCAACGTTGCGCACGGGAGCCGACTGACTTCACCGTCGCTGTCGATCATTTGTTATTGAATCCACTTATCAAGCTACCACTATTTTCCCGCGTTCCACCTACGTAACATTAGTGCGAGAATTGAGTGCAGTTTAGTTTTATATCTACAGTCACTGTACCGCGCGCAATGAATATAGACATAATGTGTCACATACTTATAATTCACCGCTCGTTGAGTTATCCCTACCAAAGGTTAATTATACGCTTAATGTGTTTAACTTTCTTTCACAAATTATCTTCTTATCAAATTGATGAAATGTAAATAAGATTACAACTCTCTTCGAATAAGTTTGACCCAATCACAAATGAAAAGTAAATCCATGAATTCAAAACTGTCAAATGTCTCTCCTTAAATTCGCACGTGTGTTTTTATTCATCACGGATCAGCTTGAGGGTAGAAACCGCTTTTGGGATCCGTCTTATCTCCAAATAAAACACAAATGTAGCTATCGACAAGCCAATGAGTAAAAGCGAAAATCCAGCGCCGAGCGGTGTCAGGCCGAGAACTTGCACACTTCCGTCGTATTTATCATGTTCCACGAGGACCTGTCGAAGATAATAACTGTTCCGCCTCCGAATGACATCGCGCAAATGCCAATTAGTGATGCCAGTCTCTCTTAGCAACAACATTATCTACAAATGAAAGTTCACTTGTATCCGCTTTACGTATCTAACGATAAGCGCAAACAATCTTACTGAAGATAGATTGTACAGATAATGTGTTGCATAAATTTAAATCTTCGTTTACCATGTTTATAGGTTTTAAAAGCCACGGTTGAACAGCGAATGCGTTATGATAGTGTCCTAATGATTGTCTCATCAACCTGTAATTCTTTAATTCATTCGATTATCATTAGACTGCGGATTTTTTTTAAGAAGATATTCATGATATTTGCTGCATCATTAATAG